>NC_057795.1:225348250-225648250 GCF_018294505.1 Triticum aestivum
TGTTGCTGTTGTTGTTGATGTTGTTGTTGGTGTTGGTGTTGTTGTTGTTGTTGTTGTTGTTGGTGTTGTTGTTGTTGTTGTTGTTGTTGTTGTTGTTGTTCGTTTTAGAAAAAAAATCTGATTTTACAAAGTACGTACCACTATGGAGGTAGTACTACATACTACTCCCTCCTTTCCGGTTTATAAGGCTCATCTAAAAAATTCGTTTTTCCATTTTATAAGTCTGAGTTCTACTACTAGTAGTAGTACCATCACATATTGGATTTCGAGGTGCGTTAAATCACCCGATGCAAGCAGTATCAAGAGAAAACTCACCAAGGCATGAAGAAGTTCATGGAAATTTAGTGGTCATGCATGCATTCGTTCTAATTAATGCATCGGTAAACATAACTTCTTGAGAAAAACGAGCGTACTAATTACTTGTGCAAACTAAGAAATTAATTCCATCACTCACCGTCTACCTTGGTTGGAGAGATTTTGAAACTGAGCCATAAACTGGAAAGGAGGAAGTAGTAACTTTTGTCTTGATTATTATTTATGGCCTTGTATAGATGCAAAATGTATTTTTTATAGTGAACTTGTATAAGTAAATGGAGGGAGTACTAAAGAACATATATTCTAAACAATATGATAATCTCTCTAACCAAGGTAAGGACGAGGAGTAAATGGAGGGAGTAGTAAAATTTTCTCCTCGTCCTGCAAGGCACCGCGCGCGTGGGCGAAGGAGCAGGCGTAAGGCGTACTAGTAAGCAAGCTTCACCTCATCCTGCAAGCTACCGCGCGCATGGGCGTGGGGAGACGGCATACTAAGCAAGCTTCTCCTCGTTCTGCGAGTTGACGGGACACATCAAAAGTAATCCAGTGTATACAGCCTTGCCTCTAAGGTAGGCCCCACATGGTTTGCCTCTTTGTTAACATAACACGTAAAGTCGAAATTTGTTTGTTCACCCATGGTAGATGATGCTCCATCAAGTGCACAACAAGTACACGTGTCAAATTACCATGTGGGCTGCCTTTTTGTAAAGAAATGAGCTCCACCGTGTACCCGCGCGGGTGTGGTTCGGAAAGAGATGGGAGTACGTGCATCGTGCGTGCACCTCTTCTCTTTGTGCACGTCCCCCACCTACGTGGGTGTGTGTGAGAGAGATACAAACCTAGACACAATGCACCGTCCATCCCCATGCCTCCGCCCAGTCTGACCACCAGTCATCACCACGCCCCACTTCTCCGCACCTTATCTCTCATCTTTCTCGATATACCATTTTTTCGATAAAATTCTCGAAATACCTTTTTCCAATAAAATTCTCGAGATATCATTAGTTTTACACATGGGATTACTCCTGCATGGGTCAATCACAACAGGTGTTTGGTAAAAAAATATGCATCTTCATGTTCTGTGCAATGGACGGGCATCTTGCTAGTCCATGTAAACAACACATGGCAAAATTTCACGGCGAACGAGGGATTTGAATTTGCTGGGAGGGGCTATTAGGATCTTGCCCGGGGTAGCCAAAATATTGGCGACCCTTTTGTCCACTGGTGTCTTTGCCACTGATGAACGAGGAATGGCTCGGGTGCTCATGCATCCTCTAGCACGCATGTTGGAGACGAGCTTGCACGAGCTGTGCTTTTTTTGTCGCACCACGCCGCCCGAGCCGGCCGCAGACCGACCGGCGACCCGCAAATTACGTCATCCCACCATAGCCGCACACAATATGACAACAACTCAACCAACCAGATGAAATTCATGCAAAAAACGATGATATTTCATATAAACAATGACGAAAATCATATAAAACATTGGATTTTCATACAAACATGATGGATTTCATTACATTCAAATGAACTACGCGGTGCTAGTTCTGGACATCACAGGTATATAATACCTGGACTAAATGGTCGCCCGCCAATCCATTTGTGTTCCTCATGTCTGGCAGCACGATCACCGGACTGCCGGGAGCCCCGGAGGTATATGCTTCAGCGCAAAGGACGGCTCGATTCCCCACAGCCCAGCTGATATCGTTGGCTGATGCCCAAGATGATGGTGGAAGGGGGCTTCTCCGCTTTCATGGAGCCCATGCGGGGTCGACGAATGTCCTTGCAAAAAAAGGATCCGGCAAGACACCTACTGTGTACGTCGGCGTCGCCTCCGCGATGACCTTCATGGGACCCAAGCAACGGCGACCTCCCGTGTTCTACTTTTCCTTGATGATGGCGGCGGACACGGAGGCGCTGGCCACCGACTCGTCACTCTCCGCGCACCCGGCTTCTCTCGCTGCTTGCATGGCGTGGCCGCCGGCATGGGAGTCTCGGCCACAGAAACGGGAGACACGGTCGCAGACACGGGAGGTGAGACACGAGGCAACGGCGTGGACGGCAGCGAGGACGCCCGTGCGCTGCTCCTCGTCAAGCTGACCTGAAGCGGCGAGTTGCTGAACCGCGTGCCGGCTTGGGGCGACAACTGGCTCCGTCGGGCGAGGGTAGGGAGGTGGATCAGGGAGTTGCATAGTTCGTATCTGGCGGGCTCGCGGGCCACCCAGCCAGCTTGGATGCGTGATAACTACTCTTTGTAAGCCATTGTAAGAGTGAACAAAATGGTGAAGGAGGAGATAGGGGAGCGGCGGACGTGTGTGATTGTTGGCGGGCGTTTGGCCTCATTTAAATAGGAGATTAAATAGACGGCGGACGGGAGGAGCTCGGCCGGTGTTGCATTTAATGTCAGCCCGGTCATGAACGGACATGTGTCCAGAGTGGGTTTCTCGGCTTCCACACGGGTGGGTTTCATAGAGGCATTTGAATGCGGCAAGGAGGCGTGTTCAACCAGGCATGCATCGAGTGGCGCCCTTGACTCTAATGTATGACACCGCGCCGTTCTTCCACTAATGTGTGGGCTCTTTGGGTACATTGCCTGCGTGTCAGTGATCCAACACAGGCAGCACGCGACAGAAGAACTTTTGGTGGGCCCGGGCGGTCAGAAGCCAGCATTTCATAAACCGATGATTGTTCATTGAGTGTGACGTCATCTATTTCATGTAGATAAGCCTACTATATAATGTAAGAGAATTTTAAAATTTTCATATATACGTTGATAGCCCGTTCGATACGTTGTGATTCATAAAGACCGCTGCAAACATCAATGTTCTTCTTATCACAGATAAGATTGATTAATACTCGTAACAATCCTTGTGCTTAACAAAGGGTGCATGAACATATAGGTTGAGTGTGTTTCTTGTATCGTGTGTTGTGTGCATGTAGGCGTGCGAGTGTTGCGTGCGTGCATGTGTACGTTTTAGTGTTGCATGCATGTGTGCGTACGTGCATGTGTTCGTGAGTGCATGTGTACGTGTCAGTGTTGCACGCCTGCATGCATGCTTGTGTTCGTTATGTATACGTGTTAGTGTTGCACGCCTGCATGCGTGTGTGTGTTCGTACGAGTGTTGCGTGCATGCATGTGTACGTGCGGGGTGAGGCTACACGTCAGTCAACTGAATTTTTCATCTCTGTCAGTAGATTTTCAAGCCGTTGAATATGAAATCAAGGGCCTGCAGTTTATCTTCAACCTCCAGCCCCCTATGCCACCAACCACCACCGGCCGAACCGCTGGACCCCGCCGCCCGCGGACGGCCCGCACCGCTACGCCGCCCCGCCCGCCTCGAAACCACTCCCCCCGCCGGTCCGCCACCGCCCCGTCCATCCCTCTAGGGCCCCCCGCGCCGAGCTTTTTCTTCGGTGACCCCACGCCACCGCCCGTGGCGGGGCTTAGTGGAGACCAACAGGGGCCTTGGCCCCCCCTTATTTTTTGCATCCATTGAAGAACAAGCTACATCATGAGCCTAATTAATGTTTAAACTACAAATTAGCCCCTCCTTCCCTATTAACTTGGTTCCTTTTGACTAATGCCCCCCTCTTGAATTATTCTCAAGCTCCGCCACTAGCCACCGCCAAATCACCGCGCCCCCCCACCGCCAGCGACTACCAATCAGAGGTCTCATGACTTCGAATCCCCACTGACCACTAATTTATTACTATTTATGTCCTTCATACACGCGCTGACGGATGGGCCCTATGGTAATGTGAGCTGCTGAATGTGGACCGTTTGACTGGTCAATTGATCGTGTCATCAACAAATTACGGAGCTGTATGGTGAGCCAATGACTATATGATCACCTTAATATGTATTTTATTAACACAGTACAGACTCAAACTACCATTTCTTTCTTTCATATACACACTAACAGGTGGGCCCCATGGTTACGCGCCCCGATGGTGCAACACTAGTTGCAAATGTTTGACTGGTCAATTGATTGTGTCGTCAACAAAATACGGAGTTGTATGGTTGAGCTAGTGACCATATAATCATGACATGTATTTTTTTAACACGGTACAGACGCAAGGGCTCATATATATGCGCAAGCACTCACCGCTATAAGCGCGCACACACAGACCCTACCCCTATGAGCACCTTCGAGAGAGTGAGCCAGCATATGATCTTGAGATTTTAGGAAGTCGCCATAGGTGCCTCATAGTTGAGTGGAACGTCTCCTCCCACTAAACGCACATCGCCGGAAAATACTGAAATTAACCCAGGATAAATGCGAGCACCAGGACTTTAACACTGGTGGGCTCAAGAAACGACTATCCTCCTAACCATCCAACCACAGGTTGATTAGCACCACAAAATTCATGTGGTGACCATGATGAGCTTATTCTGAAGTCCAGTGACCATATCGTGCTTTCGCTACAAATACAATGACCATAAGTGTCATCAACAAAATATCGAGCACACATCAAATGCAAAGTCCGTTAGTGTCATCAACAAAATACGAAGACGTATCGTGAGCTAGATACCGTATGATCACCACGAAAATGTATACGGTGACCGTAATGAGCATATTCTGAAGTCCAATGATCGTATAGTGCTTTCGCTTGAAATACAGTGACCGTCACGCGTGAATGTTTCATGGGCATGCATACTTTTAGAAGGTTGAGAGATAGTTTGTTGCGTACGTGAAAGTGGTGTAGAAAGAGGGGGTGACCGGTGGAGACAAGGAGAGATATGCCCTTCGTTTATATTTCCCGTGACTAATATTTTAGGAGAAAATATAAAAATTCACAATGCAGAACAAATATTTTTGGATGCACCATGCAATTAACTTTCATGTATAACATTGTACTATTGTATATGCTTATTTTCTTAGTGGCCGATTGCGTGTGTGGTGTGGTGGGTACATAATTTCTAGTTGGGGTGGGCACATCATTTCTAGTTGTGGTGGGTCACCATGAGGACTCATGGGTTGGTTCCATCCTGCGCCACATAGGTTGGATCGAGACACATTAGAGGAAGACCCATGTGGAGGACTCGGCGTACAACACGAAGCTACCAGAGTCGTGGAGGACTCTATCCCCACTGGTGATAAGCCGACTATATATGATTTGTAACCCTAGGCCCCGAGTATGTTATAGAAGCCTGGGGGCTAGTTCGTCGATAGTATACACACACGCACAATGCCTGGTATTCACGTGTACTTTGTACACACCCCTATCACTAATATACAGTACCAAGAGTAGGCTTTTTCCTCAACTGCAAGGGTCTGAACTAGGGTAAAACTTTGCCTCGTATTACCATCGAGCCTAACAGTCAGGGATATCCTACGGAATGATCTGATGGAATCATATCTGCCAACTACTAAGAGAGAGGTGTGTTTGTGTGTGTGTGTGTGGGGGGGGGGGTGGCAATGTGTGCGAGAGAGGCCTAAAGATAATGTGCATGCAGGAGACACGTAGACACATATATGTGTGTATAGAGGGCTAGTAGACACCGTGCGTGTGTATATATGCATGTGAGAGAAATAGTGTTTTCCAACTGAGATTAGTGAAAAGAGTGGTACATAGTAGTCAGAAAGAGAGAGATATATATATAGAGAGAGAGTGTGCGTGAGACACCGCGACACCCCGGGAGAGATTGTGAGCATGTGTGAAAGAGAAATGCCGATACATATAAAATGTGTGCACTTATGCGTTAGATAGAGAGATATATAGCGCATTTGTGAGAACGGGCCGAGGCATAGTGCATCTACGTGTAAAAGGTGGTTCTACGCATTAAATTAAATATAAATGGCATTATTATTCTTGGATGAGATCATGAATTTTGCAATTTGCGTATGAATGAAAATTGGTCTATCAGACACCCATACTCTATTGAATTCTAGCATGTGCATATGTTTATTTCATATTATCGATCCATAGAGTGAGAGCGGTTTGAAATACAGGCAATGCATTGCTTTTGCAATTCATATATAAACATTAATTAGTGCACTCCATGTTGTTAGTGTGAAGCACTTTATACATTTGTCACTTACATGGATACATTCCAAATTGCTAGCTACGAAACATAATACATTTTGAATTCCACATAAAGGGGGTTTCGAAGATTCGAATTCATAGGAAGTGCATTCATCTATTTGAACCCGAGATAATGGCATTTGTAAATCAGATCTAAAAGGGGGCATCAATCTTTGTTGTGCATTTGAACATGCTCTATATTCATACGCATGTCTAACTATTTTGTTGTAACCAAGAAGATTATATCTGGAACCATGCATGAACTGAGGTAAGTTGCATATTTTTCATTATATACTCGTGTACAATGTATATTCAAATGTACCCCCTCCATTCCAAAATAATCGTAGCTTTAGGATTTTCAAGAGTAAAGATTTGTGAAGTTTGACAAATCCTGAAAGTTCAATTCAAGAGAATCGAAAACGTTAATGCTTCTGCTCCCAAATATTGAACGAAGCGCCAAATAAGCCTCTGGTCACCCAAAACCACACGAGACTAATGTTTGGTGGTTGGAAATTACTGTCCCAACTCTGGCCCTTGTAGCCTATCGGCCCGATGTCCAAAGGTATAAACCGGGTTATGTTTGTAACTTCACCAAGAGGCCAGTCTCAACCGCCCCCGAGAATCATTTATACGCCGTGGGTGCCTAAACACCCATGCGCTCGGCCGAAATCTATCCCGCCCACCATTTGGGACACCTGAGATTACTGTCCTACCCCCAACCCGCAATATGCCCGAAATTTTAGATGGGGGCAAAGTTTGTAACTTTCCCCAAATTTCGAACAAGCGTGTCCCAAACCAAAACATTGTTCCCCCTTAGTTCCCCCTCCCATCCGTTTCCCCATTCATACTTCTTAGGCGCCAAAACACCCTCTCCAACAGCCGCGAAACCCCAGCCTCCTCCGTCATCCACCCCATAGTGCCCAATCCACCGCCGCCCTCCTCCATCACGCCAGAGCCGGTACCCTGACATCATCGTCTAATGCAATCGCAACCGCAACACCCTCAAGGACTTAGCAGCTGAAGCCGAGGCAGAGCTGCCTCCACGACGCCGATGCCGACGTGCACCATACCAGAACCACTTCGACCATGCCGTCTTCCACCTCACTGCCGCCGCTCCACTGTCACAACCGTCCACCGCACCGGAGCTGTTCCCGCTACGCCATCGTTCGCCGCCTCGGATCTGGTTCCCCGCCGCCGACAGACGGCCACCGCACCACACTCAACAACTTGGCCATGGGTTTGTCCAAGGCTCCACCGTCCTCCACAACTTCTCGTTTCCTACGAACGACAAGAAGATCGTTGGAAAAACAAAATGAGGACACAACACTACCAGCAGAAAGACGTACTCCTCTTCCCTTATTCGTGCAAATCTTACGTCTCTGCTCACACCGTATTCATCCCAGAAAAGAAACTAGTTGAGCGCATCTTACTACATCTTCTTCGTGATACTAAATGCACAAGGTTTCCTCCCATTTACTGTTTCACCTTTGCTAGAGGTCAGTAACCCGCCTGGATTTCAATTCAGGGTCAGTCGAACCGCAATTAAAAGAAGCAGCACCCGCTTAGGCGCGCGGAGCACCTAGTCCGCCTGTTCACCGGGGAAGCGGCGCATCAGAGTCTATCATAGGGGTGTGGGGTGAGGAGCTGCTTGCGCCTCATCTGGAGGTCGGTGGGGCTTGAAGGGATGGCCAAGTGGCGGTGCCAAGCACGGCTGTGCGGTGAGGTCAAGGGGAGGGCGGAGGTAGGAGACTAGGCCGGTGGTCGCTGGCATTTCATGGAAGATCGTAACACTAACTAGCTGAAGGTAGATGAAGGCGATCTTCCCATTCTTTGTACATCGGACGGTGCAGAAAAATGGACTGACCTATTTGTTTTCAGTGGACTGTTATTTTCATAGAATCCTGTAGTAATTTTGTGTGCCATGCATGTTGTAGAGTTATCATATGTCTCCCGTCATTTATTTCTCACCGACCTGCTATCTTCTACCTTTACACTATACTACTTGTGCACACACTTCACCCATACTCACACTATTGTTTTCTTATGCATGGGTATTTCAGACTCTAACGCAGTGTTGATGAATACAAAAAAGAAAAGACAGAAGTCGCTCCAGTGTAATTCGAAGATAAGCACTAAGCGTTTTAGCGCTCTAAAGGGTTCGGTGTCAGGAGATGGAGGCAGTAAACGTAGCTCCGCAGTTGTTGATCTCAATTGCCACACACAACCATCTAGGTGCTTGCTTTAACTTCGTGCTGTCAAATGTGGTTGCATGCTGCATATGGTGTCTAGCTTGTATTGCTTCCAATTTGGTTAAATTGCATGTGCTTACTTTACACATTATACCTTTGATAATGACACGCCTTCCTGTTTTTGATACATACTACATATGTCTATTACCCATGTTCGTACATCAAACTAATGCTCTTTTGTATCCCTCATCAATCACTTATGATGAGACAGTTACCATAGTGGGTTACTGTGAGACACGCTACTCGTTTAAAGAGTGCAGGGTCATCCTCCCCAAATGATTCTCAAGAAATAGCAAGGCTAAATGAAGACAGTCAACGTAGCTCTCTAGTTGATGACCGCAATTCCCCCAGACCACCATCGCAGGTGCTTGCTCTTACTTGGCAGTGTGATATGTGGTTGCATGTTGAATATGGTATCTACCTTGTAATGCTTCTAACTAGGGTAAATTGCATCTCCTTAGTTAACACATTATACCTATGAATATGACATGCCTTCCTGTTTTTGGTACATACTATGTCTTTCTATTAACCACGTTCTTACATCAAACTACTTTTCTTGTGTATCCCTCATCAATCACTTCTAACGATACATCTTCAAGTTGACAGTGTAATATTGGTTGCATTTTGCATATCATGTCAAACATGTATTGCTTCTAATTTGTTGAAGTGCCACTTATAATGAGACACATCTAACTTGGTAGAGTGATTTTGGTTGGATCTTTCATATGGTGTCTAGATTGCATTGCTTCCAATTTGTTGAAATGCCTTTTGCTTAGCGTTTTTCATACATATTCCATCCTCCTACAATGTGGTTGCCATACATAAAAGTTGTGTTCATCAGTATCATGCATCAACGAATTTGGAAGTGCGAATTTCATTCCTTTTTCTTGTGTGTTTACTTGACAAGGCAAAATCTAAAAGGACGAAGGCACGGAATGATGGTGCTCCTCCGAAGCAACCGAAACAGATGATCTCTGCAGATTCTCCTGCTACTCCTACTGCAGTGCAAGTTCCAAATATCATCTCCCCTACTCCACAACCCCAGGTGCTTGCTCTAACATGGCAGTGTGATATCTGGTTGCATGTTGCATATGGTGCCTAGCTTGAATTACTCCTAATTTGTTAAATTGCATCTCCTTAGCTTACACATTATACATGTGAATATGACACACCTTCCTGTTTTTGGTACATACTACATCTGCCTATCACACCATGTTCTTACATCAAACTACTGTTCTTGTGTATCCTGCATCTATCGCTTATGATAAGGCAGTCACGCCCGTGGGTTAGTATGAGATATTGAACGTAGCTTTGTACTTGAAGACCGCACTTCCCCTACACCACCATCACATGTGCTTGCTCTAACTTCGCAGTGTGATATGTGGTTGCATGTTGCATACGGTGTCTAGCTTGTAATGCTTCTAATTAGGGTAAATTGCATCTGCTTTGTTGACATATTATACCTGTGAATATGACATGCCTTCCTATTTTAGGTACACACTACATCTATGTGTTAACCATTTTCTTACATGAAACTACCTCTCTTCTGTATCCTGCATCAATCACTTACGATGTGACACCTTTATTCGTTGCATATTGCATATTATTTCTAGCCTGTTGCCATGTATTGCTTTCATATGGCAGAGTGATATTGCATTTGGTCAAATACATTTGTTAGGCAACCATTTTAATTTGGCAGAGTGATATCGGTTTCATCTTTCATATGGTTTCTAGCTTGCATTGCTTCTAACAAGTTCAAACACCTTGCGCTTAGTTTATACTTTATACATCATACATGTCAATATGTCACGTCGTCTTGTTTTTCATACATATTCCATCCTCCTATCATGCGGCTGCGTTACATGACATTAGTGTTCGTCAGTATCATGCATAAATGAGTTCCGAAGAGCAAATTTTATTCCTTTTTCTTGTGGGTTTGACTTAACAAGGCAAAATCAAGAAAGAGGAAGGAAAAGAGTAAGGAAGGCGATGATGGTGGTCCTCTGCATCAACGTAAACGGAGCATCTGTACGGATTCTCCTCGTACTTCTAGTGCATTACAAGGTCTAAGTCTCCGCTCCCCTACTCCACCATCCAAGGTGCTTGCTCTAACTTGGTAGTGTGATATCTGGTTGCATGTTGCATATGGTGTCTAGCTTGTATTGCTCCTAATTAGTGTAAATTGTATCTGCTTAGCTTACACATGATACGTGTGAATATGACACGCTTTCATTTTTTTGGTACATACTATATCTGTCTATCACACCATCTTCTTACATGAAACTACTCTTCTTGTGTATCCAGCATCAATCACTTATGATGGAACACCTTTAAGTTGGCAGTGTGATATTGGTTTGCGTCTTGAATATGATTTCTAGCATGTAGTGCTTCTCGTTTGATGAACGCCACCTATGACGAGACAGTTTTAACTTGGCAGAGTGATATTGATTGCACCTTCCATATGGTGTCTAGCTTGAAGTGCTTCTAATTTGTTGAAGTGCCTTCTGCTTAGTTACCACATCATAGGTGTGAATATGTCAAGCCGTCCAGTTTTTCCTACATATTCCATCCTCGTATCATGACTTTGCCTTTCTTCAGAGTAGTGTTCATTAGTATCATGCATGAATGAGTTCTGAAGAGCGAATTATATTCCTTTTTCTTGTCGGTTTGACCTCACAATGCAAAATCAATAAAGCGGAAGGAAATTGGTAAGGCATTGGATGATTGTGGCCCTTCCGAGCAACTAAAACAGAGGGCCTCTACAGATTCTACTCTGCCATCCTCCCAACAAGATCCGCAAGACAACGCAAGGCTAGACAGTCAACGTAGCTGTGTAGAGGATGAGCACATCTCCCCTACTCCACCATCACAGGTGCTTGCTCTAACTTGACACTATTTTATGTGGTTGCTTGTTGCGTATGATGTCTAGCTTGTATTGCTTCTAACTTTGTTGAATTGCATCTGCTTACTTTACACAAAATGCCTGTGAATATGACACATGTTCCTGTTTCTATAACATAATATATATGATCACACCATGTTCTTACATAAGACTACTGTTCTTGCATATACTGCATCAGTCACTTCTGCTTAGACACCTTTAAGTCGCCACTGTGATATTGGTTGTGTCTTGCATATGATTTCTAGCATGTACGGCTTCTAATTTGTTGAAACGCCATACAATTTGAACTTGGCAGAGTGATATTGGTTGCATCTTTCATATGGTGTCCAACTTGTAGTGCTTCTAATTTGTTGAAATGCCTTCTGCTTAGTTACCACATCATAGGTGTGAATATGTCATGCCATCCTATTTTTCGTATATATTCCATCCTCGCATCATGTGTTTGCCTTTCATCCGAGTAGTGTTTGTCAGTATCATGCATGAATGAGTTCTAAAGAGCGAATTTTATTCCTTTTTCTTATAGGTTTGACTTCACAATGCAAAATCATTACAGTTGAAGGAAATTAGTCCGGCAGTGGATGATGGTGGTCCTTCAGAGCAACTCAAACAGGTTGTCTCTACAGATTCTACTCCGCCATCCTCCCAACAAGATTCGCTAGACAACACAAGGCAGGGCAGTCAACGTAGCTGTGTATATGATGAGAACATCTCCCCTACTCCACCATCACATGTGCTTGCTCTAACTTGGCACTATTATATGTGGTTGCATGTTGCGTATGATGTCTAGCTTGTATTGCTTCTAACTTTGTTGAATTGCATCCTCTTACTTTACACATAATGCCTGTGAATATGACACGTGTTCCTGTTTCTAGAACATACGTGTACATTATGAGCACATCTCCCCTTCTCCACCATCACAGGTACTTGCTCTAACTTGGAACTATTATATTTGGTTGCATGTTCCGTATAATGTCTAGTTTGTATTGCTTCTAATTATGTTGAATTGCATCTGCGTAGCTTACAACTTATAGCTGGAACGGTCACTTACCCATAAGACACATTTAACTTGGGACTGTGACGTAGGTTGCATCTTGCATTGTCTTCGAGCTTGTACTGCTTCTAATTTCTTGAAATGGCACTTACGACGAGACACATTTTACCTGATAGAGTGATATTTGTTGCATGTTCATATGGTGCCTAGCTTTCATTTCTTCTAATTTTGTTGAAATTCCTTCTGCTTACTATTTTTTCATACATATTCCATCCTCCTATCGTACGTGTGAATATGAAATGCTATCTTTTTATATATATATTCCATCCTCCTATCCCGCGCTTGCCTAACATCAAAGTAGTGTTCGTCTGTATCATGCATCAACCAGTTATGCAGAGCTAATTTTATTCATCTTCTTGTGGTTTTGACTTCATAAGGCAATATCCGAAAATAGGAAGGAAAAGAATAAGTTAGGGGATGTTGGTGGTCCTTCGCACCGACGCAAACAGATACCCTCTACATTTGCCACTGCTACTGCTAATGAAGTTGAAGTCGCAAGTCTACATGATGAGTTCATCTCCCGTGCTCCACCATCGCAGGTGCTTACTCTAAGTTCATAGTGTGATAATTGGTTTCATGTTGCATATGTTGTCTAGATTGTATTTCTTATATTTTGATTAAATTGCACCCTCTGAGTTGATACGTTATACAGGTGCATATGCCATGGCTTTCTATGTCTAGAATACACTGCATCTATCTATCATACCATGTTCTTACATCAAAGTACTGCTGTTGTCTATCCCGCATCAGTCACTCATGATTGGACGCTTTTAACATGGCAGTTTGATAGTGGTTGCATCTTCCATTGATTTCTATGTTGCACTGCTTCTAATTTTTCGAATTGCCACTTATGACAAGACACTTTTAACTTGGCAGAGTAATATTGGTTGCATCTTTCATATGGTGTCTAGCTTGCATTACTTCTATTTTCTTGAAAATCCTTCTGCTTAGTTTCCACATCGTAGCTGTAAATATGTCACGCCGTCCTGTTTTTCTTACATATTCCATCCTCATACGGTTGTCTTACATCAAAGTATTGCTTGTCTGTATCATGCATCCATGAGTTCTGAAGAGCAATTTTATTCTTTTGTGTTATGGGTGCGGCTTGACATGGCAAAGTTAAAAAAGAGCAAGGAAAAGAATATAGTAGGGAATGGTGTTACTTGTTGGGTGAAACGGAAAAGGATCTGCCCTCGGGATTCTGCTGGTACTTATAGTGCAGCAGAAGGTCCAAGTCCACCGGCTAAATCTACAAACACAGTATCACCTGCTCCACCAGTTGCAACATCCGCTTCAACTGTACCAGCATCTCAATGAGTTACTCATTTGTTTGCTCCGGAACTGGCTAGTTCTCAAGCTGCCTTCACACCTAACACTACTTCTGAAGCACTACTGACACAATAGGACTTGGAAAGATCAGATGAACCTCATGAGCATGAACACCAAGATGGTACCTGACTGAGTCAAGTTGCAGTTGCATGCTCCTTTATATGTACTCTCACAGTTTGATGTACACTAACACTTACCATATTCGTTGTTGAACTAGCACCACGACGCAAGCGGAAACAGACATCCGGGATAATGCTTGACAGATTAACAAAATATAAAGGAGGAAGAATGGATATCCATTTTGAGGCAGGTTTAAAAAGGCCACGTCATGCTACAGAGTCAGCCAAGTTAGTATCAGAGGCAGCCGTTGTCGTTAGGTGTCATGCACGTATCCTCCCAACGTGGATCAAGTACAGGAATGAGAAAGACAATACCCAGTTTAACACCTTTCTTGACCATTTATCCGGAAGTAATGTTATTCATCGCAATTAGTAATATTGTATCGCTCTGTCCCATACTTTCTAGCTTCCTCCTAATAAGACTCACATTCTTTGTTCAACAGATGAGGTTCAAGTTGGATCCGAAAGATGGTGCAACTAAACAAGCATGCACTCATGTTTTTCAGTATGCTCTGCGACAGTATCGGTACCACCTTAGAAAATTTCACTTTGAAGGCAAGGCTAACAATGAAATTGCCCAAACATCTCCAATGGAATATACTACATATGAATACAGGGCAACCCTTGTTAAACACTGGTCTGATCCAAAGTATCAGGTAGGCTATATGTATTTGATTAGACCACATATTGAACTTGTATTTATGTATGTGCCTTACAAGTGTATCTTCTTCTAGGCTAACTATTTGAAGAACAAGACCAACCGTTCTAAAGTGAAATTCCAATAGACAACAGGATCTCGTAGCTATATTGCACACTGCGAGGCTCTTGTAAATAGCTAGTACTTCCTTCTTTTTTCTGTGCCATATTATCGTATCTATATTGACTTGTTCCAAATATAGAGGAAAGCCCGTGCGGACCAAAAAGAACCTGAACCGAATGCAGTGCAAATCTTCAAGGATTGCCACACCAGCAAGATGAAGGGCATGAGCACACCAGTTCAAGCCGTTGGTGTAAGTCCTTACTCCTCCTACCTTTGAACTGATTGGTACTATGATGTGTTCATTTAACTGCTTGGTTTGCACCCAATGTCAGTTACTCTGTTCACTTTTATACACAGTTGTCTTAACGTATCATTTCTCCTTACATGGTTTAAAAGAGATGAAGGATATTCTTTTGGTGTTGATCTGTAGTCTAGTTGTGATGTTCACGTGCGCACACAATGATAAAATAGCCTGGCTGTTTTACATTTTTTTGCCCATGATATGAATGATGTCCTACTATGTTCATCCTACTTTAAACCATGTCTGTTTATCCTTAGATGTCAACAAATGTGAGGAAATAGATGTTGGGGAACGTACTAATTTCAAAAAAATTCCTACGCACATGCAAGATCATGGTGATGCATAGCAACGAGAGGGGAGAGTGTTGTCCACGTACCCTCGTAGACCGTAAGCGGAAGCATTATGACAACGCGGTTGATGTATTCGTACGTCTTCACGATCCGACCGATCCAAGCACCCAACGTACGGCACCTCCGAGTTCAGCACACGTTCAGCTCGATGACGATCCCCGGACTCCGATCCAGCAGGGTGTCGGGGATGAGTTCCGTCAGCACTACGGCGTGGTGACAATGATGATGTTCTACCGACGCAGGGCTTCGCCTAAGCACCGCAACAATATGACTGAGGTGGAATATGGTGGAGGGGGGCACCACACACGGCTAAGGAACGATCACGAAGATCAACTTGTCAGTCTAGAGGTGCGCCCCTTCTCCGTATATAAAGGGGGGAGGAGGAGGGGGCCGGCCAAGGGGGTGGCGCACCCTAGGAGGGGGAAACCTACTCCAAGTAGGTTTGCCCCTCCCTTTCCTAGTCCAAGAAGGAGGGGGAAGGAAGGAGTGGGAGAGGGGAAAGGCAAGGGGGGCGCCCCCCCCTTCCTTGTCCTATTCGGACTCAAGGGGAGGGGGAGCACCTCTTGCCCTGGTCGGCCCCTCTCTCTCCACTAGGGCCCAACAAGGCCCATTAGTTCCCCGGGGGGGTTCCGGTAACCCTCCGGCACTCCGGTTTTCTCCGAAATCACCCGGAACACTTCCGATGTCCGAATATAGTCGTCCAATATATCAATCTTTATGTCTCGACCATTTCGAGACTCCTCATCATGTCTGTGATCACATCAGGGACTCCGAACAACCTTCGGTATATCAAAACTTATAAACTCATAATAAAATTGTCATCGTAACGTTAAGCATGCGAACCCTACGGATTCGCGAACTATGTAGACATGACCTAGAACTGTTTCCGGTGAATAACCAATAGCAGAACCTGGATGCTCATATTGGCTCCTACATATTCTACGAAGATCTTTATCGGTCAAACCGCATAACAACATACGTTGTTCCCTTTGTCATCGGTATGTTACTTGCCTGAGATTCGATCGTCGGTATCCAATACCTAATTCAATCTCGTTACCGGCAAGTCTCTTTACTCGTTACGTAATACATCATTCCGTAACCAACTCATTGGCCACATTGCTTGCAAGGCTTATATTGATGTGCATTACCGAGAGGGCCCAGAGATACCTCTCCGACAATCGGAGTGACAAAACCTAATCTCGAGATACGCCATCTCAACATGCACCATTAGAGACACCTGTAGAGCTCCTTTATAATCACCCAGTTACGTTGTGACGTTTGGTAGCACATAAAGTGTTCCTCCGGTAAACGGGAGTTGTATAATCGCATAGTTGTAGGAACTTTGTATAAGTCATGAAATAAGCAATAGCAACATACTAAACGATCAAGTGCTAGGCTAATGGAATGGGTCAAGTCAATCACATCATTCTCCTAATGATGTGATCCCGTTAATCAAATGACAACACATGTCTATGGTTAGGAAACATAACCATCTTTGATTAATGAGCTAGTCAAGTAGAGGCATACTAGTGACATTATGTTTGTCTATGTATTCACACATGTATCATGTTTCCGAGTAATACAATTCTAGCATGAATAATAAACATTTATCATGATATGAGGAAATAAATAATAACTTTACTATTGCCTCTAGGGCATATTTCCTTCAGTCCCCCACTTGCACTACAGTCAATAATCTAGATTATATAGTAATGATTCTAACACCCATGGAGTCTTGGTGCTGATCATGTTTTGCTTGTGGAAGAGGCTTAGTCAACGGGTCTGCAACATTCAGATCCGTATGTATCTTGCAAATCTCTATGTATCCCACCTAGCTTGGTCCCGGATGGAATTGAAGCGTCTCTTGATGTGCTTGGTCCTCTTGTGAAATCTGGATTCCTTTGCCAAGGCAATTGCACCAGTATTGTCACAGAAGATCTTCATTGGTCCCGATGCACGAGGTATGACACCTAGATCGGAAATGAACTCCTTCATCTAGACTCCTTCATTTGCTGCTTCCGAAGCAGCTATGTACTCCGCTTCGCATGTAGATCCCGCCACGATGCTTTGTTTAGAACTGCACCAACTTACAGCTCCACTGTTTAATAAAAACACGTATCCGGTTTGCAATTTAGAATCGTCCGGATCAGTGTCAAAGCTTGCATCGACGTAACCATTTACGACTAGCTCTTTGTCACCTCCATAAACGAGAAACATATCCTTAGTCCTTTTCAGGTATTTCAGGATGTTCTTGACTGCTGTCCAGTGATCCACTCCTAGATTACTTTGGTACCTACCTGCCAAGCTTATTGCTAAGCATACGTCAGGTCTGGTACACAGCATTGCATACATGATAGAGCCTATGGCTGAAGCATAGGGAACATCTTTCATTTTCTCTCTATCTTCTGCTGTGGTCGGGCATTGAGTTTGACTCAACTTCACACCTTGTAATACAGGCAAGAACCCTTTCTTTGCCTGATCCATTTTGAACTTTTTTAAAACTTTATCAAGGTATGTGCTTTGTGAAAGTCCAATTAAGCGTCTTGATCTATCTCTATAGCTCTTGATGCCTAATATGTAAGCAGCTTCACCGAGGTCTTTCATTGAAAAACTTTTATTCAAGTATCCCTTTATGCTATCCAGAAATTCTATATCATTTCCAATTAATAATATGTCATCTACATATAATATCAGAAATGCTACAGAGCTCCCACTCACTTTC
The DNA here is from genome assembly GCF_018294505.1 of Triticum aestivum. Classification (NCBI taxonomy): domain Eukaryota; kingdom Viridiplantae; phylum Streptophyta; class Magnoliopsida; order Poales; family Poaceae; genus Triticum; species Triticum aestivum. The sequence goes on from NC_057795.1 coordinate 225,366,376, forward strand.
TTGTAAATACAGGCTTCTCCAAAAGTCTGTATAAAACTATATGCTTTGATCACACTGTCAAAGCGTTTATTCCAACTCCGAGATGCTTGCACCAGTCCATAAATGGATCGCTGGAGCTTGCACACTTTGTCAGCACCTTTTGGATCGACAAAACCTTCTGGTTGCATCATATACAACTCTTCTTCCAAAAATCCATTCAGGAATGCAGTTTTAACATCCATTTGCCAAATTTCATAATCATAAAATGCGACAATTGCTAACATGATTCGGACAGACTTAAGCATCGCTATGGGTGAGAAAGTCACATCATAGTCAACCCCTTGAACTTGTCGTAAACCTTTCGCAACAAGTCGAGCTTTGTAGATAGTTACATTACCATCAGCGTCAGTCTTCTTCTTGAAGATCCATTTATTCTCAATGTGATGTAGGGTGGAACCCTAGGGTGATGATCTTTCACGTTTGGAGTGGGATCCCTCGAAGAACACGATGAACACGGGGAATAACGGGGAGAAATCACAAGGGGAAACACTCAAGAACAAGTCCAATCACACATCCACTAGACAATCAAACACACAAGATCCACAAGGTACATGAACAACAAAGAGAAAGATACAAGGTAGAGTTCATCCCAAATCCAAAGGAGATGGGGGCTTGAATCCTAGAAGGATCTTCCCATAAAGGCGGTCTTGAATCCCTCGGGATCTTCTCACATGGAGGTCTTTAACTCCATGGGAGTGGTAGTCTCCCTCTCTCAAGAGAAGAGGTAGGAGCAAAGCTCACCTAAGAATGAGCTATCATATTTTCTAACCCTAAAAATGGGGAGGAGGATGTCTATTTATAGTCTAGTGGGCGAAGGGGTAAGTGAGGGGGCGAATGGGTACATGGGCCTCGGCCCGAAACGTTGCATGCAGGCAAGGCCCGGATGATCCGGATGGGGGTCCGGATGATCCGGGAGGGGGCCCGGATGATCCGGCTTCACATGAGGCCTTCGGCTGCCTTCGGACGCATTTATCCGGATGATCCAGAGGGGGACCTGGATGATCCGTCTGAGTCCGGATGATCCGGACGGCGGTCCGGATGTCCGGCCTGGCTCCTGCAGCCGCTCAGTCTTCTTCTCCTTTCTTCCGTCTTCTCTTCCACGCTTCCTTCGCGGATGGTGTAGTCGTTCCTTGGCGCTTGCACTCCTCCTTGACATCCGTGAAGCTCCGACAATACCTATGCATGCACACGGGAGAAGTGTCAAGTAGTACACCATCCTCAAAGGGGTCAAGTGAGCACGTGTAAAGGAGAAGATTCACCTTTGTGTATGTGAAGTAGAGGTCGCACGTGTCACTTGCCAAACGGACTCTTGACATGGTGATGACCGTAGGATGCTCCGCATCATCCCCTCCCCCTTGGAAAAGATCCAACCTCGGATCGAAAACCAAATCACCATGGGAAAGAGATGGCGTTGCCGTGTCGAAGCGATCGATCGCCAAGCACTCATCATCTTGAAGCTCGAAATAGGCACTCTCCAATGTCGCTCCATCTTGTGATCCCTTCAAAAGGAGTAAATTGAACAAACACTTGGAAAAACAAATGTGGTTAGCGTTAGTGCAAAACCAAGCATTCAAGAGGTGATTCATCGAACAAGTGTTGTCATCAAGCATAGCATAGGGTGTGGCAAAGGATTGTGACATGGCATGTAAGCATATGAATTGAGCAAAATCAAGGTCATCATGGAAACAAGCATGTAAATGTGAGATAGAGATGCAAATATGTATGATAAGAGCATAAGAATCTACCTCAAGGTCATAGCAAGCATTCACAAATTGCTCAATGAAAGGTCTATGGTAGGCATAAGAATCATTCACAACACCGAATAAAATGAAGTGTCTAAACACATGGGTCAAGTGCAAGACAATCCAAGCATAATGTGCATAAGGTGTAGTGAAGATGGAGTGGCACTCAACACAATAAAAATAGCAATTGTTCATCATGTGTGAGGCAATCAAGTGAATCATGTGACAAGCAAAGGGACATGGCATTTGTGAAGAAATGATATTGGTGCAACCAACCATATGATAGTAGCAAGTAGTCCAAGAATTGGATGCAACACACAAGGTATATATGTCATGGAGCATGGAAATGTGGCAATCATGGGTGAAAGCAATATCTTGAACATGCATGCAAATGGTGCAAGCAACACATGAAGTATGATCCACAATATCCAAGCTCAAGAAGGATGTCACCTTGAAAGCGTGTCCTTGTGCATTCTTCACAATGCCGAAGTGGTAGGAAATGTGGTGTAGAAACGAGTCGTGGTAGAATGTAAGAGGCTCGCTCTCAAGAGCTCGAATGGTCAACTCACGTGAAGTGGAAGTAGACACAAAGTCCAAGTATCCTACACATGCACAAAACAAAACAAAGAGTGTATGCACATGGTAGATAAACACATCATCCATCATGATGGTTCTCATCTTTTGCACATAATAGTTAGAAGTAAAAGTGCATGAATAATATGATGCAACAATGGCAATATTCATGGCACTAGTTATATAGTGCAAAGGAGTAAGACAAGCATGCTTCACAAGTAATATGTCAAAATCTCCAAACATGTGTGAGAATGCTATGGGGGCAATCTCATGAGCAAGAAGAGAATCATTGTTGCACTCAATACATGGCAAATCATCTAGCATGAGAGAGGCAACACATGGAGATATATGACAAGAAGCAATATGAATCATGTGCAAAGCATATAGATGGTTGTCATCAACCGCATGAGATGAGCAAGTATGACACAAGATACAATGATCAAGATATATCATGTGAGAGGCATGAGCATATATGTCATCAACCCAAGAAAGCAAGTAGTGGAACATGGGTGATGCAACATAGCAAGCAATCATAGCAATCAAGTTGTGCAAGCTAGTAGTGCGAAGATGCAACATACTAGAGGAAATCATGGCAATCATGTCATGTGAGCAAATAATAGGCATAGGGAATGCACATGACATATCGCAAGCACGAACACAAAGCAAGATGAAAGTATCATCATAGGAATGGTGCACAAAAGGAGCATGGCAAGAACAAGCGATATCTCCACCAAGCTTGCAAATACACATACAAGTACTAGAATTAATCATCATGTGTAATGTAAAGCATGGGTCACAAATGCATGTCAAAGGCATAGGAATGAGTATATCATGCAAAGTGAACATGGCAAGATGGGCATATGATATGTAATGAACAATAACCCATAGCCAAGTGAGGGCCATGTAGAATGAATGCGCGAAGTATTTGCGCAAAGAGAGCGGTGGAAAAGACAATCCATGGGATCCCAAATCATCGTTGCTCTCTAGAGCTCGTTTTGTCAACTCGTGGGATTGCGAGGTTGACAAGTATTCATGGGTACCTACACAAAAGAGACACAATCCAAAGAAATTGTGTGCGTGGTAAATGTACACATCATCCATCATGATGTGTATGTGCACGTGTGAGTTAGCACAAGATAGGCATCGCTCAAAGAAATTTGATGCATGGTATAGGAACATGTCATCCATCATGAAAGAATAGTTGTTATGTATGACATGATGGGGACACAAATTGAGCAAACAAGTATAAGGCACCTCAAAAGCATGTTTATTCATGGGGAGCATATGGTGCACACACGTATTGGGATCATGCAATGGATGGGATGGATCAAAATCTCCTAAAATGTATGAGGAAACTATGGGGGTCTCCTCATGAGCAATATCGGAAACATCACATGGAGAAAATGGACAACATCCAAAACAATGCATATCCGATGCTAGGTGGTCATGGCATGGCATATGAGATATATGATGCAAAGGGAGCATATCAATATCATCACAAGAAAAACAAATGCCAATAACCATGGGCTTGTCATCTATGCCATATGTGCAAATTGGGTTTATTTTAATGGCATATGCATAGTCACTATGAAGAGATTGCAAATATGACATATGATTGATCTCATGCATAGCATATGACAAGTCTAGCGGATTAGCAAACATGATGTGACCTAAAGAATTGTCACAAGAAATCCTATGTAACATGGCGTCACAACTAATAGACTCCACAATAGAATCCTCATACTCATCATAAATGGGCAAATCATCGCATGGGGAAATCATACTAGCATGAAGCATGGCAATAGGTGGATCAACATCATGCAAGCAATCAATGTCAAGAATGTCCACTAGTGGGACGAGAGCATCACCGTCACCTTTGTTACCTTTGTCATTCCACTCAAGTGGTGTAGGTGAGGTGGGAAAGACCAAATGGTGGTCATCATCATCATCTTGATGGAACCATGTGGGCGGTGCATCATATTCCACCATGGCCATCATCTTGTCCAAAGGAAGGACAAAGTCGTCGAGGATCGGCGCGTCATCATAAATGGTACCTAGCACCAAACGAGAAGACACAATAGAGGTAGAAGTCAAGTTGTTAGAAATGCAAATGGCCTCATGAGACCTATCAACTATCTCACTCTCTCTATGTGGTGGTTCACTCACTCCCTCAAAATAGGTGCACTCAAACTCACGTATGGTGGAGTCATTCATCTCACTCAAGTGGTGGGGGTTGTGGCTCTCCTCACATGGGAATTGTGGCAACTCATCATATATGGGGCTAGTGGTGAAGTCACTCTCACTCTCAATATGGTGGCACAAGTCACTCAAGTCATCATACGTCGCCGTGGTCGAAGGGAAGATCCCATGCTCAACCATCTCGTCGTCGTCGCCGTGGATGAAGGCCGAAGATGGCACATCATCACTCTCCTCCATGACCGAAGGGAAAATCCCATGCTCGATCATCTCGTCACCGTCGCCGTAGATGAAGGCCGAAGATGGCACATCATCACTCTCGCCTCCAAAGATGGAAGCATCATCCTTGCTCGCCGCCTTGTCACTCGCCTCCAAAGCTTGGTCCTTGAGGGTCTCCGTAGTTGTACTCGTTGCCGCACCATCTTGAAAAAGAGTCGAAGTAGACTCGGCACCATCAATGCCACAAAGAGGGATGGCGGTGAAGTCAAACTTGGGAGCATCGTCTTGGAGCTCGTCGGGCTTGGACATCTTGGTGGTACTAGCCTCATTCTTGTCGTAGAGCTTGGTCGCCGCGAAGTTTGCTTGGGGTGGAGAAGCCTTGGCCTTCATGAGTTCTTGTTCCGCCTTGAGAGCACCAATGTAGTAGTCGTCGATGGACTTGTAGTTCTCGAGGAAGATGGTCTTGGAGATGTCGTTGTGCAATCCCATCATGAAGTGGAACTTCATAGAAATGGGGTCGTCCACGCCGGCTCGTCGCAAGGCAATCATCATCTCCTTGAAGTACTTGTCGATGGACTTGGATCCTTGGGTGCTGTTCTCCAATTGGCGTCGAAGTTGTTCCGTGTAGGTTGGAGGCACAAACTCTCGCCGTAAAGCTCTCTTTGTCTTGGGCCAACTCATCTCGTAGCTCTCTGAAGGTGTGTGAAGCCACCATATCGAGGCGTAGTCGTGGAAGTTTCTTGTGGCGCACTTCACTTGATCTTCGGGACGAACTTGATGTAGCTTGAGGTAGTCATCCATCAAACGCTCCCACTCGAGATACTCCTCGGGTTCTTGAGTCCCATAGAAAGGAATCTCATTGTCGGTGTCGAGGTCATAGTAGCTCGTGGAAGTCGCGGACTTGAGCTTGGGGAGCTTCTCTTGAGCGTAGTCTTGGGGTTTTTGTTGGCGAAGATGCCATATGTCCGTAGGCGAAGATGCCTTGAAGTCGCTTGGCCAAGATGCCAAGGGAGATGGTGAAGTCGTTGAGCGGTTGTTGGTGTTGAGCTCTTGACCTTCACATTCTTGGTGGTGATGGTGTCGATGCCGATGTGATCTTGCCGGAGATGGTAGCTCGGAAGCATGTGCTCTTGAGCGTCTTTTCGAAGATGAGGAAGATCGCTTGTAGGACTTGATGAGGGCTTTGATCTCCTCCATTTGAGCTTGCATCTTGGCGTCGGAGTTGTTGTTCGTGGCATCGAACTCGCCGTTGTTGTTGTAGACCGAAGGTGAAATGCCTTGCCTATCCATCACAAGACTCGAGTAGAGGTGAGTAGGTAATGAGATAAACAATACCAAGTTACCTTTTCCCAAAGTTGAGGATGTATCTCGTTTCACTCAATGTGAGATGAAAGAATAGTGGAATTGGTACCGGACTTGTTCACTCACACCTATCAAGTAAAGCTTATGGTAGAGCTCGGTGAGGATAGTGGCACAAAAATTTGATGCAAAATGTTAGCAAGAGTCAATAATGTTGAAAGAGATTCACAAATTCGGAGGCGAAACAAGTAGACCAATAGCAATATGTGGCTCACGGAAACACACACACGGATAGATAAATGGGGTCGTGCAACCAAGGAATGAGCACAAAATGTGGAATCCACAGAAAACGCTCGTGTCGCACAACTCAAGAGAGACGCTAGCACGATTGCTCAATAGGCGGATACGACACTTGTGCACAACCTATAAGATGCAAAATGGATAAACTTTCTATCCCAAGTATGCTATATATGTATGGTTCCCGGTGTTTCTCACACAATGATCTAAGATGATCAAATATGATACCGTATGATATATTGTGATGCTATGGCTATTGCTCACAAGCTCTTTGGTCTCTTTCTTTTGCTTAAAAGCTTTATTCTCTCTTTTGTTTTTTATGGCCACTTTTGCACAATGCACAAACCAAGATAGCAATTGTGTATATGCGGGAACAAACTTGAGGCACAATGGATGGTATGATACCAAGATGATATGGTATGTATGCAATGGATGGTGTAGACCGCTAAGGTGCACAAGTCACGTTGCCGGCAATACTCAAATGGCTAGTCTCGATAGGCAAGTAACGCAAAATGGGCTAGGGGTTAACAATGCAATTGCAAGGGAATATACAAAGGTGTCGTCGAGGTTACCGTCCTTTGCGATGATGAGTGGCGGTGTTCTTGGTGTAGATACCAAGATGATGGAGACTCGTCCCTAAGTAGCCGAAACACCTTAGGAAACAGAAAAACCGCAAACTCAAAATCTCAAATGACAAATGTCAAATGGTGGTAGCGGAAAGCGGTGGTGGTGTTGCACTAGGCAATGCGGAAGTGGAATGATGGGCTATACACGAGTCGGAGCTGAATTTGCCGTCCCTAAGTAGCCGAAACACCTTAGGAGACACAAGCCACAACTCAAACAAAATTGGGTTAAGTTGGGGTTGAAATGTATGGTGGGCACGTCTATGCGGAAGTGGTGGTGGTGGTTGATGAAGAACCAATTGTCCCTAAGTAGCCGAAACACCTTAGGAGACTCTAGTCACAACTCAAACAACCACTAATGCTATGGGGAACAAAATGGGTTAGGTTGCGGAAGTCGGAGGTGGTAATGCGGATGATATGGTGGAGGGCCTAGGCAAACTTGCCAAATTTCAGAAAATATGATGGAGTCAAATGATGTTGGTGGTATTTTTGTGGGATGGGGGATGTCAATAGCTTCAAAACGAGCTAAAGAACGTCAAAAACGGACTCCGAATGAATTAGTTATGACCAAACCAAATTTCAGCCGTGTCAGTTTCAGGGTTAACCGGACATCCGGGAGGAGGTCCGGATGATCCGGGCTAGGTCCGGATGATCCGGGTGTACAGCCAGATGATCCAGGTTCGTCAGCTCCGGTTCTGTTTTCTGGGTGCGTGGGGTATCCGGACGTCCGGGAGAGGGTCCAGCTGATCCGGGAGGTGTCCGGATGATCCGGGCAGGTCAAACTGCTCGGGATTTCCTCTCGGGGATGAATTTTTGGGCCGAAATGAATGATTTTCGGGGCAAAATTTGAGGGATTTCGTGGATGGAAGGTGGGGAAACTTGGGGAAATGCTAGATCCACTTGAAACCAAGCAAATCCACGGATCAAAATCAACAAAACATCATCAAACCAACAAATCACAAAAAAAAGTTTGGGGCTATTTTTGGTGGGGATTTTCGGATTTAGGACGAAAACAACAAAATCAAGCTAGAAAAAGAGGGGTAGGGGCTCCAAAACGTGATCAACGTGGCTCATGATACCATGATGATGTAGGATGGAACCCTAGGGTGCTGATCTTTCACGTTTGGAGTGGGATCCCTCGAAGAACACGACGAACACGGGGAAGAACAGGGAGAAATCACAAGGGGAAATACTCAAGAACAAGTCCAATCACACATCCACTAGACAATCAAACACACAAGATCCACAAGGTACATGAACAACAAAGAAAAAGATACAAGGTAGAGTTCATCCCAAATCCAAAGGAGATGGGGGCTTGAATCCTAGAAGGATCTTCCCACAAAGGGGGTCTTGAATCCCTTGGGATCTTCTCACATGGAGGTCTTGAACTCCATGGGAGTGGTAGTCTCCCTCTCTCAAGAGAAGAGGTAGGAGCAAAGCTCACCTAAGAATGAGCTATCATATTTGCTAACCCTAAAAATGGGGAGGAGGATGTCTATTTATAGTCTAGTGGGCAAAGGGGTAAGTGAGGGGGCGAATGGGTACATGGGCCTCGGCCCGAAACGTTGCACGCAGGCAAGGCCCGGATGATCCGGATGGGGGTCCGGATGATCCGGGAGGGGGCCCGGACGATCCGGCTTCACATGAGGCCTTCGGGTGCCTTCGGACGCATTTATCCGGATGATCCGGAGGGGGACCCGGATGATCCGGCTGAGCCCGGATGATCCTGACGGCGGTCCGGATGTCCGGCCTGGCTCCTGCAGCCGCTCCGTCTTCTTCTCCTTTCTTCCGTCTTCTCTTCCACGCTTCCCTCGCGGATGGTGTAGTCGTTCCTTGGCGCTTCCACTCCTCCTTGACATCTGTGAAGCTCCGACAATACCTATGCATGCACACGGGAGAAGTGTGAAGTAGTACACCATCCTCAAAGGGATCAAGTGAGCACGTGTAAAGGAGAAGATTCACCTTTGTGTATGTGAAGTAGAGGTCGCACGTGTCACTTGCCAAACGGACTCTTGACATGGTGATGACCGTAGGATGCTCCGCATCACAATGGCTTGCCGATCATCGGGCAAGTCAACCAAAGTCCATAATTTGTTCTCATACATGGATCCAATCTCAGATTTCATGGCTTCAAGCCATTTTGCGGAATCTGGGCTCACCATCGCTTCCTCATAGTTCGTAGGTTCGCCATGGTCAAGTAACGTGACTTCCAGAATAGGATTACCATACCACTCTGATGCGGATCTTACTCTGGTAGACCTACGAGGTTCAGTAGAAACTTGATCTGAAGTTTCATGATCAATATCATTAGCTTCCTCACTAATTGGTGTAGTTGTCACAGGAACCGGTTCTTGTGATGAACTACTTTCCAATAAGGGAGCAGGTACAGTTATCTCATCAAGTTCTACTTTCCTCCCACTCACTTCTTTCAAGAGAAACTCCTTCTCTAGAAAGGATCCGAATTTAGCAACGAAAATCTTGCCCTCCGATCTGTGATAGAAGGTGTACACAATAGTCTCTTTTGGGTATCCTATAAAGACACATTTCTCCGATTTGGGGTCGAGTTTATCTGGTTGAAGTTTCTTCACATAAGCATCGCAGCCCCAAACTTTAAGAAACGATTACTTTGGTTTCTTGCCAAACTACAGTTCATAAGGCGTCGTCTCAACGGATTTTGATGGTGCCCTATTTAACGTGAATGCAGCTGTCTCTAGAGCATAACCCCAAAATGAGGTAAATCAGTAAGAGACATCATAGATCGCACCATATCCAGTAAAGTACGATTACGATGTTCGGACACACCATTTCGCTGTGGTGTTCCTGGTGGCGTGAGTTGCGAAACTATTCCGCATTGCTTCAAATGGAAACCAAACTCGTAACTCAAATATTCTCCTCCACGATCAGATCGTAGAAATTTTATTTTCTTGTTACAATGATTTTCCACTTCACTCTGAAATTCTTTGAACTTTTCAAATGTTTCAGACTTGTGTTTCATCAAGTAGATATACCCATATCTGCTCAAATCATCTGTGAAGGTGAGAAAATAACGATACCCGCCGCGAGCCTCAATATTCATTGGACCACATACATCAGTATGTATGATTTCCAACAAATCAGTTGCTCGCTCAATAGTTCCGGAGAACGGCGTTTTAGTCATCTTGCCGATGAGGCATGGTTCGCAAGTACCAAGTGATTCATAATCAAGTGATTCCAAAAGTCCATCGGTATGGAGTTTCTTCATGCGCTTTACACTGATATGACCTAAACGGCAGTGCCACAAATAGGTTGCACTATCATTATCAACTCTACATCTTTTGGCTTCAACATTATGAATATGTATATCACTACTATCGAGATTCAATAAAAATAGACCACTCTTCAAGGGTGCATGACCATAAAAGATATTACTCATATAAATAGAACAACCATTATTCTCTGATTTAAATGAATATCCGTCTCGCATCAAACAAGATCCAGATATAATGTTCATGCTCAACGCTGGCACCAAATAACAATTGTTTAGGTCTAAAACTAATCCCGATGGTAGATGTAGAGGTAGCGTGCCGACCGCGATCACATCGACTTTGGAACCATTTCCCATGCGCATCGCCACCTCGTCCTTAGCCAATCTTCACTTAATCCGTAGTCCCTATTTAGAGTTGCAAATATTAGCAACAGAACCAGTATCAAATACCCAGGTACTACTGCGAGCATTAGTAAGGTACACATCAATAACATGTATATCACATATACCTTTGTTCACTTTGCCATCCTTCTTATCCGCCAAATACTTGGGGCAGCTCCGCTTCCAGTGTCCAGTCTGCTTGCAGTAGAAGCACTCAGTCTCAGGCTTAGGTCCAGACTTGGGTTTCTTCTCTTGAGCAGCAACTTGTTTGTTGTTCTTCTTGAAGTTCCCCTTCTTCTTCCCTTTGCCCTTTTTCTTGAAACTGGTGGTGTTGTTAACCATCACCACTTGATTCTCCTTCTTGATTTCTACCTCCGCTGCTTTTAGTATTGCGAAGAGCTCGGGAATAGTCTTGTCCATCCCTTGCATATTATAGTTCATCACGAAGCTCCTGTAGCTTGGTGGCAGTGATTGAAGAATTCTGTCAATGACACTATCATCAGGAAGATTAACTCCCAGTTGAATCAAGTGATTATTATACCCAGACATTTTGATTATGTGTTCACTGACAGAACTATTCTCCTCCATCTTACAGCTATAGAACTTATTGGCGACTTCATATCTCTTAATCCGGGCATTTGCTTGAAATATTAACTTCAATTCCTGGAACATCTCATATGCTCCATGACGTTCAAAACGTCGTTGAAGACTCGGTTCCAAGCCGTAAAGCATGGCACACTGAACTATCGAGTAGTCATCAGCTTTGCTCTGCTAGACGTTCTTAACGTCGTCAGTTGCATCTGCAGCAAGCCTGGCACCCAGCGGTGCTTCCATGACGTAATTCTTTTGTGCAGCATTGAGGATAATCCTCAGGTTACGGACCCAGTCTTTGTAATTGCTACCATCATCTTTCAACTTAGCTTTCTCAAGGAACGCATTAAAATTCAACGGAACAACAGCACGAGCCATCTATCTACAACAAACATAGACAAGCAAAATACTATCAAGTACTAAGTTCATGATAAATTCAAGTTCAATTAATCATATTACTTAAGAACTCCCACTTAGACAGACATCTCTCTAGTCATCTAAGTGATCACGTGATCCAAATCAACTAAACCATGTCCGATCATCACGTGAGATGGAGTAGCTTCAATGGTGAACATCATTATGTTGATCATATCTACTATATGATTCACGTTCGACCTTTCGGTCTCCGTGTTCTGAGGCCATATCTGTATATGCTAGGCTCATCAAGTTTAACCTGAGTATTCCGCGTGTGCAACTGTTTTGCACCCGTTGTATTTGAACGTAGAGCCTATCACACCCGATCATCACGTGGTGTCTCGGCACGAAGAACTTTCGCAATGGTGCATACTCAGGGAGAACACTTGATAATTTAGTGAGAGATCATCTTAAAATGCTACCGTCAATCAAAGCAAGATAAGATGCATAAAGGATAAACAACACATGCAATCAATATAAGTGATATGATATGGCCATCATCATCTTGTGCTTGTGATCTCCATCTCCGAAGCACTGTCGTGATCACCATCGTCACCGGCGCGACACCTTGATCTCCATCGTAGCATCGTTGTCGTTACGCCATCTATTGCTTCTACGACTATCGCTACCTCTTAGTGATAAAGTAAAGCAATTATGGGGCGTTTGCATTTCATACAATAAAGCGACAACCATATGGCTCCTGCCAGTTGCCGATAACTTCGGTTACAAAACATGATCATCTCATACAATAAAATATAGCTTCACGTCTTGACCATATCACATCACAACATGCCCTGCAAAAACAAGTTAGACGTCCTCTACTTTGTTGTTGCAAATTTTACGTGGCTGCTATGGGCTGAGCAAGAACTGTTCTTACCTACGCATCAAAATCACAACGATAGTTCGTCAAGCTAGTGATGTTTTAACCTTCGCAAGGACCGGGTGTAGCCACACTCGGTTCAACTAAAGTGAGAGAGAGAGAGAAACCCGCCAGTCACCTTTAAGCATGAGTGCTCGTAATGGTGAAACCAGTCTCGCGTAAGCGTACGCGTAATGTCGGTCCGGGCCGCTTCATCTCAAAATACCGCTGAACCAAAGTATGACATGTTGGTAAGCAGTATGACTTGTATCGCCCACAACTCACTTGTGTTCTACTCGTGCATATGCCATCTATGCATAAAACCAGGCTCGGATGCCACTGTTGGGGAACATAGTAATTTCAAAAAAATTCCTACGCACACGCAAGATCATGGTGATGCATAGCAACGAGAGGGGAGAGTGTTGTCCATGTACCCTCGTAGACCGTAAGCGGAAGCGTTATGACAACGCGGTTGATGTAGTTGTACGTCTTCACGACCCGACCGATCCAAGCACCGAACGTACGGCACCTCCGAGTTCAGCACACGTTCAGCTCGATGACGATCCCCGGACTCCGATCGAGCAGGGTGTCGAGGATGAGTTCTGTCAGCACGACGGCGTGGTGACGATGATGATGTTCTACCGACGCAGGGCTTCGCCTAAGCACCACAACGATATGACTGAGGTGGAATATGGTGGAGAGGGGCACCGCACACGGCTAAGGAACGATCACGAAGATCAACTTGTCTGTCTAGAGGTGCCCCCCTCCTTCGTATATAAAGGGGGCAGGAGGAGGGGGCCGGCCAAGGGGGTGGCGCGCCCTAGGAGGGGGAAACCTACTCCAAGTAGGTTTGCCCCTCCCTTTCCTAGTCCAAGAAGGAGGGGAAGGATGGAGTGGGAGAGGGGAAAGGCAAGGGGGGCACCCCCCCTTCCTTGTCCTATTCGGACTCATGGGGAGGGGGAGCGCCTCTTGCCCTGGCCGGCCCCTCTCTCTCTCTCTCTCCACTAGGGCCCAACAAGGCCCATTAGTTCCCGGGGGGGTTCCGGTAACCCTCGGGCACTCCGATTTTCTCCGAAATCACCCGGAACACTTCCGGTGTCCGAATATAGTCGTCCAATATATAAATCTTTATGTCTCAACCATTTCGAGACTCCTCGTCATGTCTGTGATCACATCCGGGACTCCGAACAACCTTCGGTATATCAAAACTTATAAACTCATAATAAAACTGTCATCGTAACGTTAAGGGTGCAAACCCTACGGGTTCGAGAACTTTGTAGACATGACCTAGAACTATTTCCGGTGAATAACCAATAGTGGAACCTGGATGCTCATATTGGCTCCTACATATTCTACGAAGATCTTTATCGGTCAAACTGCATAACAACATACATTGTTCCCTTTGTCATTGGTATGTTACTTGCCTGAGATTCGATCGTCGGTATCCAATACCTAGTTCAATCTCGTTACCGGCAAGTCTCTTTACTCGTTACGTAATACATCATTCCGTAACCAACTCATTGGCCACATTGCTTGCAAGGCTTATATTGATGTGCATTACGGAGAGGGCCCAGAGATACCTCTCCGACAATCGGAGTGACAAAACCTAATCTTGAAATGCGCCAACTCAACATGTACCATTGGAGACACCTGTAGAGCTCCTTTATAATCACCCAATTACGTTGTGACGTTTGGTAGCACACAAAGTGTTCCTCCGGTAAATGGGAGTTGCATAATCTCATAGTTGTAGTAACTTTGTATAAGTCATGAAGAAAGCAATAGCAACATACTAAACGATCAAGTGCTAGGCTAATGGAATGGGTCAAGTCAATCACATCATTCTCCTAATGATGTGATCCCGTTAATCAAATGACAACACATGTCTATGGTTAGGAAACATAACCATCTTTGATTAATGAGCTAGTCAAGTAGAGGCATACTAGTGACATTATGTTTGTCTATGTATTCACACATGTATCATGTTTCCGGGTAATACAATTCTAGCATGAATAATAAAAATTTATCATGATATGAGGAAATAAATAATAACTTTATTATTGCCTCTAGGGCATATTTCCTTCAATAGACTATACAGTAGGCATGCTACATGGACATATGTTCCGAAAGTTATTTTATTATGTAGTTGGCACTACAATACATGCTAATGTATTACAGTAGTTCACCAAAATAAGTTATGTATAAACGTGTAACCTACTTTGTTTGTTTTTATCTCATTAGTAACTTATCTGGTACACTTACAAGTTCAAACTTTCAGCAAGCTATGGAACAAATGAAAGAACAACCACAACCACCTGAAGGTGACGAGGCTACCACATGCACAATGTCACCTCTTGCTGAAGTGCATTAGTGTCTCTTCACTAACAGTGCAAAAAGCACCTTCCTGCGTAATTCTGGGTTGATTGTCAAGGTAACCTCGTCCAAATCGCCTACTGAACAAAATCTTCCGGCTAGATAGAGTGATAGATCTGTGATCCAGACACAAGTCCAATCCCTAATGGCCGTCGTTTAGGAAACAAGAATAGTGGTTGACAAATGTCGTGAAGATATGAATAGTTTTGAAACTAGACTATCACACATGCACTTCGTTGTTCAAGAGCAATGGCAGAAAAATGGTGAAGATCGTGCTGCTCCATCAGATTCTACAGCCTAAAACATTAGCACTCAGGTCAAATGATCTGTGCTTCTATACATCTGATGGTGCTTTTATCTGCAAGGATTGTAAACTTTATGCCGACAGGCCTTTTGTTGTATGGTTGGAATTTTTTGTTGCGATACAACATTTATGATGCTACCAAAGGCTGCACTAATTATGATGCTATTTTTGTGTAGTGTAGGTTTATCTTAGTAATGTATTCGGCCGAATGCTTCGTAGGAACCCAACATGCCAACATTCGTCGGGCCCATTCCAATTGGGCTAAAGACGATTATGGGCCGAAATTCGCATGTAGCCCACTAAAAATATCTGGGCCTAAATCAGCATAAGCTTTCATATTTTTCTGGTAGGCCTGTGCCCATAATGGGCCTTTAACAAGCCTAAACATAATTTGGGCCCTCAGTAAGAATAGGCCGTTTACAGGTGTAAATATCTCGAGCCCATAAAAAACATGGGCCTTTAATAGGCCGAAAGTGAGATTGGGCCCTGATTGTGCCAAATAACCCACTGGTCTTAGCAGGCTGAAATGGTGGCCCATTTACAATGAGGATCATTCACAGGCCGAAATTCGGACGAGCCATAAATGCACCGACCTACTACACGGGCCTTTAGCAGGCCAGAAGTTCGGTTGGGCTTGATTAGTATCATTTTTATATTGGCCACTAATAGGCCCGATGTCACATTTCGTCCGACGTTAACAGGCTGAAAATCACAACAGGCTGAAAGTGGCACAAATCTATAGTGGGCCTCTAACAGGCTGAATGTCAGACATGGCCGAATATGACCCAAATTCTTCTCGGTCGTTTAGGGGCCGGAAGTTTCAATGGCCTGTAAATGGGCCTAAATGAATTAGGACCTTTAACAGGCCAAAAATACACCGGGTCATAATTCAGCACAAATACTTAGCGGATTGTTAACGGTCCAGAAGTGATCATGCGCCGCGATGATGACAAGTTTACGACGGGCCGTTGATGGGCCGATTTGACACTAGCAGTACGGGCCTTAACTGAGAATGTTGGGCCTTTAGCTAGGCCGCCCCATTATGGTCTGCAAAATCTTTGGGGCCTTTAGCTGGGCCGACCAATTATGGTCCACTAAATCTTGTGGGCCTTTAGTTGTCCCGGCCCATTTAAACTTTATGGGCCACTTTTGGGCCCGTCCACGTATAAACATATCATAGGCACATCTCAACCATTGGATGAGTGACACCTGTACCAACGCGGAGCTGACACGTGGTTCCGTCGGCCAATGAGAATTTTACATGTGGAAAATAGGCATTGGTCGTGGCTGTTAGCGGGTTATCAGATTAAAAACTGGACCCAATAGCTTAAGGTGAGCCGTTACGGTGGATGCCATGTATCGATCACCCTTGACGAAAGCACTTCCATGACGCGACATTTATCATCATGGAAGTGGACACTTCCGTGATGATAATTTTGGTAATGTCATGGAACACTTCTATGACAGCACAGGTACGACTATCTTGATCCTATCATAAAATCGTCATGGATGTACATGCATGACAGAAAAGGTGACCTACTGTGACAAACACGTATCATCACGGAAGTGTATGCTTTTTGTAGTGTAGCCAGATGGATGAAACTAGGTTTTCTTTGATAATGCTTTGCATAGATGGATGGATGGATCGATAGATGTTAGGGTTAGAACTAGGGTATTTTAGATAATACAAACTCTTAGTAAATATAGGTCTGTTGAATCAGCATAATAATGTTTAGTTGACAGCTTGTAGGGTTTCACTAAGTCCTAAGATGAGGATAATAATCTTTTTGTTTATATTTTGTTTTTGCATAAATCATGGAGCCCCTACATCATCCCGGTTGTTGTCCCCGTCACCGACCCCCTCCGACCTCGAGGTGAGAGCAGCCAAATCCCCATGTCGATGATGATGTAGATGTTTTGATAGATGTAGTAGAGTAGTAGCTTGATGAGTAGCTGTGACAATTTTCATGGAATAGAAAATTTTCAATGTAGGTATTTCAAATAAGATGGAGATTTAGACATGTGATATGTAGTGTTGTGTACTACTGGTGCTTCCCCAAGTGGCCTATGTTTGCAAGGAACACCTCAGAGTGCTCTATGTTTTGCTGGAGTGTTGATTAATTTCCATTCTGGCAAATTCCAAGTGCTCGATATATGTCCTTTTTAGCAAAGGTCATGGCGGATTTTTCCATGAATCTGGGCATGACTTGTGCTAGAATATGTAGGAAATATCGAGTGGCCTAGATTTTCTACAAAGATAATTAAACAACATTTTGGGTTGACTTTAAGTCTATCCGGACTCCATCATATATGACAGAAGAAGAATGCTGACTGTTGTTGTGGGGATTGTTCTTCCTCTTCTTTCTCATGATAGACCTTTTGGTAATGCACGGGAAGGAAGAGAAGAACGACCATCACCGACGGTCCCAATGTCACAGAGGAATAAGTGAGGGAGAGTCTCCACCATATATGACACTACAAAAAAATACACTTCCATGATGATACATGTTTGTCACAGTAGGTCACGTTTTTTGTCATGCATGTACATTGTCGGCGTCCTAGGAACGGCGGTCCGCAGACTTGCCTGCCGACGGCCCACGGCGTGGCTCCACCAGTGGCCCAATACGGCCCGTCTTCGTCAACCAACACTCAAGACCCTCGCGAGGGGCCAAGCCTCGTGGGGTGGACGACACAAGGCCTCCTCAGGAGCGGCCTCACCAGGCACACTCGCGAGGGAGGCGGAGAGATCAAGGCAAGGGGTACCTCGCGAGGTTCCCATGACGCAAGCCATGACGACCAAGGCCAGGCGGGCGCCAGCGCGCAGTGTCCTCGTTTCCCCTTTGGTTCTAAGGGGGAAAGCACATGCGCAGAGTATCGAAGCATCAAGCAAAGGTTTCCATATTGGTGCAACAAGAGCAAGACCAGCAGGACGGCAGGACGGAGGTCATCATCGAGCCTAAGACAACGTCACCACCAGCGCCTTTGATAGGCGAAGACCACCTTTAGTTAGGATAGCTTGTACTAGATGTCCCCTTTCAAAATGGCCATTGTTGGATCCCTTCCCGCTCAATATTTGGGGAGAGGACCAGGGCCTCTATAAATAGGGCCAGCCTCCACCGTAGGAGAGACATCTCATCGAGACGACGTGGACGGATTCAGATCATTCTCACCCGCACAAGTTCGCCAGCCACAAGAACACCTCTGCTCAGGAGGTTGTTCTTCCCTTGTACTGTTCATCATCAGCCCAAGAGGCAATCCACCACCACCACACACAGGAGTAGGGTATTACACCACAACGGTGGTCGGAACCTGTATAAATCTAGTCTCTCTTGTGTTGTGAGTTCATCGTGCTAGCTTAGAGATCACGGCTAGGATGAGGGCGTGTTTCAGTAGGGGGAAATCTTCGTGCGCACCCTGATCAGCTCTTTGCTCTTCCGATCGAGGTGAAGATACCCTAAACAAGCACCTCAAAGGATTATTTTCCATAGTAACAAGTGACAGTAAATTTCAGCACACTATATAAATGTTTCCTTACCAAATTCCACTTACAAAAGGCGCTTCACTCCCCGGCAACGGCACCAGAAAAGAGTCTTGATGACCCACAAGTATATGGGATCTATTGTAGTCCTTTCGATAAGTAAGAGTTTCAAACCCAACGAGGTGTAGAAGGAAATGACAAGCGGTTTTCAGCAAGGTATTATCTGCAAGCACTTAAATTATCGGTAACAAATAGTTTCGTGATAAGATAATTCGTAGTGGGTAACAAGTAACAAAAGTAAACAAGGTGAAGCAAGGTGGCCCAACCCTTTTTGTATCAAAGTACAAGCCTGGACAAAGCAAAGCGCTCCCGAGGACACATGGGAATTATTGTCAAGTTAGTTTTCATCATGCTCATATGATTCACGCTCATTACTTTGATAATTTGATATGTGGGTGAACTGGTGCTTGGGTGATACCCTTCCTTGGACAAGCCTCCCACTTATGATTAACCCCACTCGCAAGCATCTGCAACTACAAAAGAAGAATTAAGGTAAACCTAACCATACCATGAAACATATGGATCCAAATCAGCACCTTACGAAGCAACACATAAACTAGGGTTTAAGCTTCTCTCACTCTAGCAACCCATCATCTACTTATTACTTCCCAATGCCTTCCCCTAGGCCCAAATCATGGTGAAGTGCATCAAAATATCGAACTAATACCAAATTCACATGATTACTTAATTATAACAAGACTTCTCCCATGTCCTCAGGAACAAATGTAACTACTCACAAAGCATATTCATTTTCATAATCATAGGAGTATTAATTATCATTAAGGATCTGAACATATGATCTTCCACCGAATAAACTAACTAGCATCAACTGCAAGGAGTAATCAACACTACTAGCAACCCACAGGTACCAATCTAAGGTTTCGAGACAAAGATCGGATACAAGAGATGAACTAGGGTTTGAGACGAGATGGTGCTGGTGAAGATGTTGATGGAGATTGACCCCCTCTCAATGATAGGATCGTTGGTGATAACGACGGCTACGATTTCCCCCTCCCGGAGGGATGTTTCCCCGACAAAATAACTCCACCGGAGCCCTAGATTGGTTTTGCCCAGGTTCTGCCTCGAGATGGCGGCGCTTCGTCCCGGAAGCTTCCTTCTTTTTTTTCCAGGTCAAAACACACCATATAGCAGAAGATGGGCGGCAGGGGCCTGCGAGGGGGGCCCACAAGGATGGAGGGCGCGCCCTCCATCCTTGTGGATGGCGGGTGGCCCCCCTCTGGTGCTTTCTTTGCCCAATATTTTTTTATATTTTCTAAAAAGTTCTCCATGAAGTTTCAGGACTTTTGGAGTTGTGCATAATAGGTCTCTAATATTTGCTCCTTTTCCAGTCCAGAATTCCAGTTGTCGGCATTCTCCCTCTTCATGTAAACCTTATAAAATAAGAGAGAAAAGGCATATGTATTGTGATATAACGTGTAATAATAGCCCATAATGCAATAAATAATGATATAAAAGCATGATGCAAGATGGACGTATAAATAACCCCGAGGTATGACCTGCGCAGGAGGGGCCGAGTTATACTGTTGGCGACTCAATAAAAGAAAGCCCAAGTAGGTCTAATTCGATGAAATATGAAGACTGGTGGCGGCTTACAAGATGGGCCTGCTGAAGGCCCAAAACCTGGCGGAAGATTCATGACCGGGAAGGTGTGAGCTGCCATGATGGCGACTTTCCTAACAAGGCACGACGACTTAGAAACTGAGTTGGTCATGTTGTGTGATCCGACATGGATTCTTGTAATCCTAGGGTCTCGACCTCTGTATATAAAGGCGATACCCTGCGGCGGGTTAACTTAAGAAACAATTGATCGAGAGCTAGGTCAAGCGATTCCGCTCTCTTGTAATCGATATCTAATCAATACAACTCTAAGAAGGACGTAGGCTTTTACCTTGTTGTGAGGGGCCAAACCTGGGTAAACCTTGTGCCTTTTGTCCCGCTCAACCCCTTTAAGCTAACCTACATTGCGATGGCTCCACTCCTAAGTCCTTTCACAAGGGCATTTACTGTGACAAAACCACGACAGTTGGCACCCAGCGTGGGGCCAGTGCATGGTGTTTTGGAGTTCTTGAAGGGATCTTTCCTAGGGGTTGAGGGATACGCCATGGGCCAGATGAATATGAGTCACCGCGACAAGCTCTACATCGACGACACTGGCTGGGGCCCCGAAGCCGACTCGATCAAGTACGGGTACCGGGTCCTCTTTGGCGGAATTCATGTCTTCATTGGCAAGATCGGTGAGTCAGAGCCTGAGACGGACATCTACACCGATATCGCTGAGCCGGCTCGGCGTGCATGACCCACCAGGGTTTAACCCGGCTGGAAGCACATTTTCCTTGGTTTGGCATGGAGCTTGCGGAAGGTTCCGAATCTGGAGGAGAGGCGGCGATCTACTCAGGTGATGAGTCGTCCACCGGAGAGACGGAATCCATATACCAGCTTCAAGATGGCGGTCTTGGGGGCTATTCCGATGGCAACGGTATTCTAGACCCCTATGAGCTACCCTCCAAGACTGTGATTTTCATGGCTAGCACTCGACCGGCTCTCAACTCGTCAACAACAGCAGCTATGACATCTGGATCGATTGCCGTTGCGACACCTGGGTCCGGTGGCTTAGCCCACCAGTTGGCTCAGGTTTTGTCTGAACTCTTGGGCACTTTGACAGCTCTGTTAGCCACAGACGATACTGCAGCGAATCAAGCACTACATAATGCAGAAGTTACAAAGGTGCGAGATGAGGTGGCCAAAGCCCAGGAGGATCTTAATGCAGAGAATATTAGGATGGCAGAGGAACGAGCCCAGATGGATGCTGAGCAGCAACGTATCAGGGTGGAGGCTTTTCACTTAAGTTTGGACCAAAACGCCTCTAATGCTGTTCTTCGAAGGAGGTGTCAAACCCGTTTGCCTTCACAATACGAGGCGCGGCACCTTTTTAACATGCCTGGTGCGGGGCCAAGTAACCCGCCAGGCACAGCCCGGGCGGTTGAAATCCTAGGGTGCGGGGCGGTGACTCAATCCCGATTACTAGACCCGCCCCATAGGGATCAAACCCTGCCTCGATGTTTTTCAATGCCATCGGGTCATTATTCAAACCCGATGGATAACATGATAGCGGTGGCCACCCGGCTCAATGCAATCCCCATTACAGATGAGACGCCTTTTGCAGCTAAGGTGCGGAACGCAATTGAGCTTTTACAAACAGCAGTCGCACATGAGAAATATTCACATAGTCGTCAGAGGGTGCACTCGACCCCCCTTCCAAGCCGCAGCTATAGCCGACATGTTGAGTCGCCGGTGGTTTCCAGTAGCGAGCGATGTTGCTGAGTGAATCTGGATGACCCGCCCTTTGGAGATAACACACCCCTTACTCTTGCTCAGGCGATTGTGGACGATGCCATAGCCCACCAAGAGGCGGAGGTTGCAGCAGTGGCTCTACTGGGGGCTTATCAACAGCCTCTGGTGACCCCTTCAGCGTCAGTAGGGGCTGGAGTAATTTCTAGGTCTGTTGGAGTGCCTTGTTTAGTACTAGCATTACGTAATGAACGTTTGCCTAAGGATTTCAAAGGTCCTCGCAAGGTGGCTCACTATACAGCTAATCTCCCCCCTGAGGCCTGGATTGAGAGTTATGAGTTAGCCATGGAGATGTTGGATGTCAATGGTGTTGTATGTGCTAAATATTTTACTATGATGTTGGATGGGCCAGTTGGGACCTGGTTAAAAGGATTGCATGTTAATTCCGTCAGTTGATGGGCAGAGTTGTAAGCATGATTCCTTCAAAACTTTAAAGAAACATGCAACTATCCTCTGACGGTTATCGATCTATGCAGCATGAGCATGAGTCAGCCCATCATTAGGTCCGGCGGGTCTCTGCTATTATTCGTTCATTGGATAGTATTGCGGCGGGTCAGGAGGTTCTAGTTTTGGAGAAGAACTGTGATTTTACCCCCTTAAGCAGAAGCTTGGGCGACTTAAGCGTCATTGTAATGACATGGGTGAGCTCATGGCTGCTCTCATCAAATAGGCCAACTCTGATACTACCAAAGACCATGGATCTAATGATGACAAATCCAACAAGGGAAAGAAGAGTAGCATTGGTAAGGGTCAGCAGTAGAATGTGACAGGGCATAATGGTAACAACCAGGGCAACGGTGGTAAGCGCAGACAACCCGATGGTGGGTCAGATCTTGTAGCTAACACCAATGCTGGATATAAAAACCAACGCCGTAATGGTAATGGAAAGTCGTCCTTTGGAGGGAAGAACTTTAATATTGAGGCGATGGTGAATGAGCCTTGCCCAAAACACAGCATGCCTAATAAGCCGATGACTCATGCTTGGAAGGACTGTTTTATCATGCGAGAGTACAGGAATTCTAGCTCCAGTCAGAATCATGGTAACAATAATGGCCCACTAGGCGGGTCAGGATCCGGTTAACAGGGGCCTGGCTTTGGTGGTGGTGGCTCAAATTCTGGTTATCAAGGCCAGAGCGGTCAGGGCAATTATAACCAACAGTCTGGTCAGGGCAACTAGCAATAGGGTAATCAAATAGGGTATTAGAGTAACTAAAAGCAACATAATAGAGGTCGATATCCTATTTTCACCACAAGCCTCTGCAAACGTGATCAGAAGGTTCATAAACATGCAGTCAATACTGTTGAGCCAGCAGTGCCTTAGTACTTATGATGGTCCGAATATCCAATCACAGGGAGTCGAGAGGATCGGCCACCTCGAGTTGAAAATCCGGGTCATCTGGCTTTGGTGGTAGCCCCTCGGGTTGGAGGTTATAAATTTACTAAAATACTGATGGATGGTGGCAGTAGCATCAACATCTTGTATTATGACACCTTTCACAGAATGAATTTCACTGACAAGTATCTTAAGCCGTCTTCCATAGTCTTCCATGGTGTGGTACCTGGTAAGTCAGCATATCCTATGGGGAATATTTCCTTGGAAGTAGCCTTTCGTAATGACTATGACTACAGAGCAGAGACACTATGGTTTGAGGTGGTCAAAATCAAGAATCTGTATCATGCTCTATTTGGACGGCCGGCTTATGCTAAGTGCATGGCTCGTCCATGTTATGTTTACTTACAGCTTAAGATGTCAGGGTGGAAAAGTACAATTACGGTCCATGGTGATCAAAAAATTTCTCTGGAATGTGAGGAAGGAGATGCTGCATATGCTAAGTGGGACTGTGCCACTGAGGAGCTTAAGTTTTATAAGGATAATGTTGGCTCGGCTGATATGACCCCTTTGAACAAGCCCACTACTCAGCAAGACCACTTGTTGAAGTTTAAGTCGAGTGATAACACTAAGCAGGTTGACTTTGTACCTGGCGACTCATCTCACCAGTTCACAGTGGGGGGCAATATGGATCCTAAATAGGAAAGTGCGCTCATCGAGTTCACCCGTGGGAATCAGGACATCTTTGCATGGACACCTTCTGACATGCCAGGTGTACCGAAATAATTCGCTGAGCACACTCTTAATGTGGATCCTAAGTTTAAGCCAGTCAAGCAATTTCTTCATCGTTTCAATGAAGAGCGACGTAAGGCCATTGGAGAAGAGGTAGCCCGGACCTTAGCAGCTAGGTTTATTATGGAAATCTTTCACTCTGAGTGGTTGGCTAACCTGTGATTGTACTAAAAAAGAATGGCACATGGCGTATGTGTGTTGACTACACAAATCTTAACAAAGCTTGTCCGGCTGATCCATTTTCTCTCCCTCTTATCGACCAGATTATTGATTCCATGGCAGGATGTGAGAGTTTATGTTTCCTGGATGCTTATTTTGGTCATCATCAAATCAAGATGGCAACTAAAGACCAATAGAAGACATCCTTTATCACCCTTTTTGGAGCTTTCTGCTATGTCTCTATGCCTTTCGGGCTTAAGAGTGCTCAGGCAACTTATCAACATTGTGTTCAGAATTGCTTTCATAGTCAGATTGGGCGTAATGTGCATGCTTATGTGGATGATATTGTGGTCAAATCTAGAAAGAAGAAGACGCTCCTGGATGACCTGAAAGAAACTTTTGACAAACTCCGGATCTATAAAATGATGCTTAACCCGGCCAAGTGTATCTTTGGTGTGCCTGCAGGTAAACTATTGGGTTTTCTAGTCTCAGAAAGGGGCATTAAGGCTAACCCAGAGAATATTAAGGCCATCACTTCACTGGCTAAGCCGGCGTGTGTCAATGACGTTCAGCGCCTAGCGTGTCATATTGTAGCTCTGAGCCGATTTATAAGCCACCTAGGCGAGAAGGCGATTCATTTATACCAGATGATGAGAAAGACATATCACTTTGTTTGGAGTGACGCTGCTGATAAGGCATTTGAGGCGCTCAAGAAACAGTTAGCTGAGCCGCCTGTCCTTGCTGCTCCTATTGAGAAAGAGCCTTTGCTCCAATATGTGGCTGCTAATAGGAAAGCTGGTAGTGTAGAAGTTGTTGTGGACTGCAAGGAGGCGGGTAAGGAGCACCTGGTTCAGCAGCCGGCTTATTATGTTAGTGAGGTGTTGATTGAGTCGAAGCAACGATACCCGCATTGGCAAAAACTGGGGTATGGGGTGGTCATGGCGAGTCGCAAACTGAAGCATTATTTTCTTGGTCATCCTATTATCGTGGTCGGTTCTGCTCCTTTAGGAGACATTATTCAAAGTAGGGAGGCCATAGGCTGTGTTGCTAAGTTGGCAATCGAACTTGGACCACATGGTTCGAAATATGTGCCAAGAACATCCATCAAGTCTTAGTCTTTGGTGGATTTTATAAATGACTAGACAGAGTTGCAGACACTTGAGGAGAAATCTGACAACACATATTGGACAATCCATTTTGATGGGTCTAGACAGTTCGAGGGCTCAGGGGCTGGAGTGACTTTGACTTCCCCACAAGGTGACAAATTTGCTATGTTTTAAGGCTAATGTTTCCTTGCACTAACAATGCAGTTGAATATGAAGCTTTACTCCATGGCCTTCATATGTCCAAAGAGATGAATCTAAGCCAGGTGAGATGTTTGGGCAACTGAGACCTGGTGGCTCAGCAAGTCTCAGGAACTTGGGACTCTAAAGACCCGCTCATGGCGGCTTATCGTTGGGCGGTTTATAATATTGGTGGTCACTTCAAGGGTTATTAGGTGGATCACCTTCATCGGCGGAAGAATGAGGCGGCTGATGCCTTGAGCTGGCTTGGGTCTCAACGTAAGTTGGTGCTTCCTAATGTGTTTCTTTATGGATTGCATAATCCTTCGGTCAAATTACCATCGGAAGAGGACCTTGCTGTTCCTAACCCGGAGGTGCAGTTGGTGGCGGCTCTCCATGCTATTCCTGATTTGACGCTTCCTTATTTGGCTTATATGACCTGGGGCGAGTTACCCGAGGATGAAACTTTGGCAAGACAAATAACCAGGAGGTCTAAGTCTGTGACTATTGTCAACGATGAGTTACATCGATGCAGTGTGACATGTGTGTTTCAACGTTGTGTTTCTCCTGATGAGGGTCGTGATATCTTACGAGAGATTCATGAAGGTGATTGTGGTCAATATGTTGGCTCAGTTTTTAATGACTAAAGTGTGGCACCCCGATCCGCATGCAGCAGGGGGCCTTCGCACGTCAGCCCAGGATAACACCTGACGCACGACAGATCCATGATACAACATCCAGGTACAATAATATTCATCAAATACATGTATATAAGATTACATCATTGATGAATACAATCATTTGGCATAGCTCTAAGGCTATTTAAATGGTGGCGGAAATCTATTTAAATGGCGGCGGAAGTCTTGGTTTAACAGCATATCGACTCTGGCTGGGCTCCACAACTCACAGGACTGGCAAGATTACGGCCTAGCATGACGGCACAAGCGAATAATTCGGACATTACCTACAAAAACTGGCATGACACGCCAGGTCGGTACATTGAATGTAGTTGCAAGACAACCGAATATATAGCATCCAAACAAATAGATGACAAACAAGAACCAAGAGCATGCAACAATTTAACTCATCACAATTTATAAGCATGGCATAATATTAGCTGGCGACATAAATCAAACTAAGTATCAACAACTACTAGCATGGCAATAACATGACATATCAAAACGTGCTTCTAACTTGGTAGTAGCAAAACATGGCAATTCATAACATGGCATCATCTAGCAATTCAATCGAAACATGACAATGGCAAAACATAGCATGGCATCTTGATCATAACTTGATATTTCAAAGCATGGCATAATCTAGCATTTCAATCAAAGCGTGGCATGGCATCATGAAACTATGATGAAAATAACCTAGCAGTTACTTCTCATGCAAACATAACGTGTTAACTTTATGCATCAGTCTTTTATTCTGACACGGCCCTTTAAATGCAAATATCAACATGTTACTCATGCAATGCAACCAACACTTGTGAATCGAGTCCCTCGGACTCTCTTACCAACGGGTTACCTTGTAACCAAATGGTGATCATTCACAGATCACAAACAGAACCACACTTGGTTCAACACTCACCGAGACCTCGTCTTGTGATCATGTCAAAACATCACCGTGACTTCTCACGACTATCTCATAGTCCAAATCACCACATTATTCATTATACATTATTCATCAGCTTAGTTATTTCAGGTTTATCCTCCATTTCTACCAAGACCCGATTGTGTGACCTACTATGAACTTGTGCCCATGATCAAGGACACGGGTATCGATAGTTTTAACACACACTCTACAGAGGAACCCATGGCCTCGTACTCCCATTCGGGTGGACCAACGACGTTCCAACAAAACTGACCTACTGCAATGACACTCTCCCGGCCACTCCGACCAACACCCCCTTGCGGTTCAAGCCTGGGTGGCCCCGTGCCTACCAAAGGCACAACGGCCACCGTCGTGGCAAAACAAAAAACAGTCCCAAATGGGGACAAAAGAGCTTATCATCCAACTATGGGCACACAAGGCTTATGTCCGCCTACATGATCTGGGTAGCGTGCACCCATAACCTTCCCTCATTGGAGGCACCAGCGAGAGGCATGACAATAGACCGAGCTAGGGCCTTCCCATAAAGGCAAATGTGGCTGCACTAGAGAAAGTTCGATTTGGTGGCACTATGACTCGATCCCATCAAGGACGGAGGAGGTTTATTATTAAGTTATATTATTAAATTCTCCATCATCATCAACATTATGAGCATATTTATCATGAATGCAACAACAAGCATGCAGCATACAAATGCATTAACAAATACCAAGCTTCTCAAGTGAACAACTATAGAATATGAAACATGACAATACCAGGTACTAGCATATTGACAAGGTAACAGAATCATCATGGTATCAAGTCTA
Source organism: Triticum aestivum (assembly GCF_018294505.1). Taxonomy (NCBI): domain Eukaryota; kingdom Viridiplantae; phylum Streptophyta; class Magnoliopsida; order Poales; family Poaceae; genus Triticum; species Triticum aestivum. Next base: position 225,394,418 of record NC_057795.1, read on the forward strand.
CTGACATGAATCAAAATAGAGGCATGATATTATGAATAACAACATCCAACTAGCATGTCCAAAGATAGCATGAAAGCACAAACATGCTAGGCACACAACACAATTATAAAGCACGATTGAAATAACGGCACATGAATTAGGAAAGAAACTACTGCGACTAAGCACACACATGAGGTGCAAGCAACGTCAACATGCAAGTTCGGGGCTCATGATAAGAGGTTGGCTTGCCTGGGGTCGAGGAATACTCCGGAAATGAGTGCAATCAACTCGTGGAAAAATTTGCCGGAGAAAGGTTCTCTCTGAGAGGGGCTGAATTAGAGCAAGGGCAAAATGGGCATTTTCAAAATGGGTTACAAAATGGGCATCGAAAAGATCTCAACGAATAGAGTCACAGTTGAAAAGTTGTGGTCGTTCACTTTTTAGGCAGAAAAGTGGCTTAAATAGTGAATGTTCTCAATTAAACCTTTTCGGCGGGCGGGGCTGAAAAACAGAAAGCGCCTTTTCAGAAATACACTTTCAGATCAGGCAAAATGTACTTTGATCTAAAGAGGCACGAAAATACGCTTTAGGAAAACTAAAGACGTAATCCAGTAGATTACGCCTCCACTTATCCACGTCAGTGTACCTGGTCAACACTTCTGTTAGACTAACGGGTGGACTCCACGGGCGGTGGGGCCCGCCTGGCCTGGCTTCTTCTTCCTCCCGCTCGGGGGCGCGATGAGCTGAGGCAGACAACTGCCTCGACGGCGACTGCCGGTGACTCTGGCCACCGCAGGTGGCATGCAATCCACTGTTGGAATCAGAAGAGCGCGACGGTCCCGTCCCTGGGCGACTCAGCCACCGGGGAGTTGAAGTTGAGCGGAGAAAGAACCATGGCAGACGGTGGCTACAGCCGGAGATGGGCCTGCGACTACGATGCTCCGGTGACCAGACGAAGGGGCAGGTAAACTCTGCTGGGTGGAGGGGTTCTGCTGGTGGTGGAGAGAAGGAGGGCGGGGCTTGGGCTAGAGCTAATTGAGGAGGTCAGAGACGGCGGCCATGGTCGAAATGGAGCGAAACGAGAGCTCCTCGAGCTCGGGCTGGTGGCTAGGCAGGGTCGAGGAAGTGAGGCGAGGCGAGTGATGAGCTCGGATGGGGCCAGGGGTCCCTATAAATAGTGGGGGCAAGAGCAGCCGGGCAACACTCGCGGGGAGAGTGCTGCAGGGCTCACGGGGAGGAGTGGGAAGGCGATGAGGGGGATGCGGACGACGCGCAGGGACTCACGGAGACGAGCAACACTCGCGGAGGAGAGGGGGAAGAGGACAAAAGCAAGGAAGAAGACGATGTCCATGGGAGCTCACTGTTTGGCCGTTGGAACGATTCGCCGGAGAAGCAAACGGAGGGAAGAGGGGTCTAGCGAGAAGACAATGTCGAGGCCGAGCTACTGGGCACTCGGGGATGCCCAGAACCGACCGGAGTAGCTTTGTCGTTGCCAACAGTGGCTAGACCATCGTTTTGGCCGGCATTGCCTGTGGTCACCATCGACAACGTACGCTCTGGCTTCCTTCATGATGCCAGCTCATGTCTACAACATAGTCCATCCAAGGTAGAGTATTACTACGGCAAAGAAACGAGCAAAGACAAAGGGAGCTGAGTAAACTAAGCTTCCTATGTTTGCTGTAGAAAACTTGACCACATTCTAGAGATTAAACCAGAGAGGGTAGGAAGTGAACTTGATGTATAGGAGGCTTAGGGTAGCAAGGACTACAGTCCTGGGTGTTATGAGGCCATTAGGATAAGGATTTAACATAATTTCTTTGCAACTGCCATATTAGGTCCAGAAAACAAATGAGGAAGAAGCACTCACTAGGAGTGATCTGGACATATGTAGATGCTACAAAAAGATCATACTAAATGGACTTGCCAAAATGGTACTTGTTTCACAAACATCTCTTCTGTCCAGGAACTTGGGAAAATTCTGGGAAAATATTGGCTAAAATAATGATCCACAATCTTGTGGAGGAGGGTTATATTGATAGGAGAAGGATTGGGAATATTTTCAGCCATAATGGAGCAAGATAAAATATACTTGCTTCACAAACTAAAAATTTGGACAGAAACCAAGAATTTCTCCTGTGCTCACATAGTTCAATGGAATGAGCTGAATTTTCGTGGAGGCTCATTATTTAGGATATTTGAGAAGTTGGAAAAGTTTCATACCATTTGGAAACTCTATGGAGGTACTTCCTTCACAAAGTTCCAATCTAGTCAGAAACTTTGAAAAATTGAACAGGGAGCTAGGATGAATGGATTGAGCTCATTTTGGGTATCCATGGGTGATTTATCAATGTTAATCACCCTGCCAAATTGTAGCTCAATTGGAATTAGGAATAAAGCACTTCCTTTGCAAAAATTCAGAGAAGGCAGAAACTTGCATTGATCATCGCCCAACTTTTGATCTGTGGAACATTAGATAAGGATGGAACTAGTGATTATATAGCAAGGGCAAGCTCCATAATTTATGTGGGAATTTTCTCTACTATAAAAATAATAGTTCCTTTAGATAGTGGCAAAAATGGAATATTGGCATTAAATAGGAAAATGCAATTTTCCTTATTTAATTATGGCCAATATTTTTTGCCAGAGCTTGGATTAGGCATAAATATCAACTCCACCAATTCTCATGACTTTAGGAGATGGCTAGCTATGCCTTTGGATTTTATTCCTCAAAAAGGCAAGAAAATTAATAAATCACCATTCAAAAATATTGCATAGGACTTAGCAATATTTGTGCATATCCAAGGTTTAGAAAGGTAGGAGGGTCTCTGGGAACAATCAGGATGATCAACAGATCAAGGAAAATGATGGCTCCTTTATATTCACAAAGGGCATATTCAAATTCCAAAAATTTGGAATTAGGGTTTCAATGGGTTTGAGATGATGCAAATGACGTCTTGCCCACTAACAAAGACATGAGAAAGGTCTTGAAAGGTTGGAAATGACAAGAATTCTCAGAGTCATCCAGCAAACTCAGGAGAAAGATTTTGAAAATGATTGCCAGGATGGAATAACAACACAAAAATTGGGAACCCAATTTTGGGGTTGTTACAAACCTTCCCCCCTTAAAAGAATCTCGTCCTCGAGATTCCTAGGGTTACAACACAAATGAAAAGATAACCACTCTGGGGAAAACCTCTAGGTTAATTTTTAACACTTTGGTGAGATTCTCGAGTTGGGGGCACCATTAATTGGTACACCCAGGGAGAGATGTGATAAACATGGTTATTTCCATAGCTAGGGGCACGCGAGATCAAACTCTCAGAAAAATGCTGGATGCACCCCAGTGAACAGTGGTTTCACCTGCTGACACGTGGGTCCAGGGCCCACTGGTAGCCTCCTTCTTCTACCTTCGGCTTGCAGCTTCATCTATGCAGCTGCTCCGTGTGTGGCTTGGTGCGGCGCGCATCTAGCTCCTAGGGAGATGAGGACCCTAGTGTCGTAGGGCGCAGTGTGCACGGCGCCAGTGCAACGAGCACTCACATCATGGGCCAGCACCTTTTCGGCACTGCTCGCGCATTCGCCTCCTAGACGCCAGTGATCGAGTGATGAGTGTTTCTCCTGGACCTCGCTCACTGTACACATGGGTTGGGCTATAAAAACGGCAGCGCGGCTCTCTTCCAACACACAAACACAATGCCGCTCTACTACCTATTTGGTTTGGACGGGATCGAGCCGAGCTCCTTCGGCGAGGCCGTGTTCCTGGTGGCACTGCGGTGGTTCCTAGCTGCTCTGCTAGGCATGCTGATTGGCTCGTCAATCATCCTGCTGACGATCATCAGGTATGAGCGGGCTTGAGGCAACGCGCGACTAGGTGCGGTGGTTCGAGGTGCGGATGAAGATGGTGCACTAGGTGGTCCTCCGCCGCACTTGATTCTCCGCCGCTTCGCACCGGCGGAGTAATCGCATGATGCGGTGGAGCGGTGGGGGCAACTTACCTACGCCACGCAAGGCAACAGATGCGGGTGAGGAGGCTGCGGCAGCACAGGAGTCATACTAGGGCACGGAGAAAAATTTCACGGATAGCTCCACGAAATGTAGGCATCGAGGTAGAATTAGAGTTGAAATCTGTATCGGGGTGGATGTACTGGATCGAGTGAAATAAAACTGGCAGTGTTTCTCTGGAAACGCAATTGGGGCTATCGAAAAAGAATTAAGGACGAGAAATGGCCAGATGGAAATGCCTCTTCGGAGCTCTAGGTCTAAAAATCTGGCACACGAGGTATACATAGATAGAGCTAGGGATGATTTTGCATTCCCCGAGTACTGCCCAAATGTACTCGTGGGTGAACCAGGTATCCGTGCAGGATGTAGTGCAGTCTAAAGTAGCAAACGGATAGATGCAACATATATATGCAACGAAAAAACACATCAAGCAAATCACACTAAGGTGTTTTAATGCGAGTGGGTATATGTACTCCTGGTATACATATACCTACACCAGCGCGCATTTTATTACAGACTCGGGACGAGTCAATGTTGTTTAGTGTATGTGCTCTACTGATTAAAATCTTGTTAGCACACATTGCCAACCCTGTGAAACATTTCTGCTTGACTGAGAGACAAACAAAAACAAAAGCAAGAAGCAAGGAAGCATACATAATACATCATGCAGGTTACAACAGTACAAGCATGCAACAAAGCACGAACGCGCCATGCGCTAAACGAAACCACTCACTCCGGGATACATGGTTCTACCCTCATATCGAGGATGAACCATCAGACCGACCTACTCGCAGAAACACCTGACTGTGTGACTGAGGTCATGCTGAGGACTGGCCTTGCTGGCGCTCTCCTGGAGGATGAAGCCTGAGCCAATCTCCATCTCCCTCGTCCGACACTTCTATGGGTTGGGGCTCTACTGCTGGGCGTGTGGCTGAAATTGCTCCAAGCAAATGCTTCTGGTGGATCCGGTAAAGAGCCTTGTTGAGGGTGACGATGTTTGGATTAAGCCACAACACAGTCTGAGAGGGTAGCACTGGCTCGGATGGCATTGGGCGAACGGTTTGGGATGCAAATTTACGAGCCTCACGATAAGCTTCCGTGACAACCCATACCGCATCATGGTCCATGGTTCTAAACTCGGCAAGAATCTTTGCAATCATCACCCCCTGGGCAGTGATATATTGCGCTAGGCGAGCGATTGTGGGGTCATCTACCTGAATAGTGGGGGGAGGATAAATTCCTATTTCTGCCACAATGGGGAAAAAGCAGAACTCCCGCCTCTCTGCCACTTGCGGAAACTTGGTTTGGAGGTATAGGATAGCCTCCACAGTAGCGGCCTGAATTGCCAAATCAGTAGTGGGCATGGCTTTGCCCTGAAAAACCAAGGGCTGACCATCTCCCGCGGGCACTGGGCAGATGTGCACTCTTGCATCATAGCAGTGAAGGTGAGGGACGGGTGCCAATTGGAACACCAGGTAATCTAATTGTGGCTAGCATTACAGCGAAAGGCTTTGGTGAGCATCTCAGTAAGAAGGCGTGGAAAGCCAGTATGATTGAAACAAAGGTTCAGGTGTAAAACTTGGGAGCTTTGAGGGCGCAAGTCATGGTTGGGGAGTTACTGGCTAGGCTTCTCTGCAGGGTCATGCCTGACTGAGGGGTGAGCAATACGATTAGCGAAAGGGGATTTTATAGGAAGCTACGCGGGACATGCCCGCATGGCATGGCCCCTTTCCCTTAATGGTGAAGGGTAAGCAGTGCGGCCGACCATAAAGGATAGGGTTGCTATTCGATCCATGAATAACTAGGCGTTGACAGCGGGGTGAGGATGTGTCAGTCTCGATTGTGCCACCTGCTAATTAACAATGGCCATTCCGGATGCCAGGGATGGGTCAAATCCCTTAGGGTTATTACGGGTTAATGGTAGTGGTGATCTATTGCTTGGATAACCTATGTCGGCCTGGCTGCTCTGATACTATCTCCTGTGGCACCCCGATCCGCATGGAGCAAGGGGCCTTCGCACGTCAGCCCAGGATAACACCTGACGCACGACTGTTCAATGATACAGCATTCCAAGTATGATAATATTCATCAAATACATGTATACAAGAATCATCTGGCATAGCTCTAAGGCTATTTAAATGGCGGCGGAAGTCTTGGTTTGACAGCATGTCGACTCTGGCTGGCCACCACAACTCACAGGACCGGCAAGATTACGGCCTAGCATGACGGAACAAGCAAACAATTCAGACATTACCTACAAAACTGGCATGACACGCTCGTTCAGTACATTGACTGTACTTGCAAGACCAACAAATATATAGCATCCAAACAAACATATGACAAACAAGAACCAAGCGCATGCTATAATTTAACTCATCACAATTTATAAGCATGGCATAATATTAGCTGGCGACATAAATCAAACAAAGTATCAACAACTACTAGCATGGCAATAACATGACATATCAAAACATGCTTCTAACTTTGTAGCAGCAAAACATGGCAATTCATAACATGGCATCATCTAGCAATTCAATCGAAACATGACAATGGCAAAACATAGCATAGCATCTTGATCATAACATGATATTTCAAAGCATGGCATAATCTAGCATTTCAATCAAAGCATGGCATGGCATCATGAAACTATGCTGAAAATAACCTACCAGTTACTTCACATGCAAACATAATGTGTTAACTTTATGCAACAATCTTTTATTCTGACACGACTCTTTAAATGCAAATAACAACATGTTACTCATGCACTGCAACCAACACTTGTGCACCGAGTCCTTCGGACTCTCTTACCAACGGCTTACCTCGTAACTAAATGGTGATCATTCACACATCACATATAAAACAACACTTGGTTCAACACCCACCGAGACCTCCTCTCGTGATCATGTCAAAACATCACCGTGACTTCTCACGACTATCTCATAGTCCAAGTCACCACATTATTCATTACACATTATTCATCAACTTAGTTATTTCAGGTTTATCCTCCATTTCGACCAAGACCCGATAGTGTGACCTACTACGGACTTGTGCCTATGATCGATGACACGGCTATCAATAGTTTTAACACACAATGTGCAGAGGTAGCACACTGTACCCACACCACGGAACCCATGGCCTTGTACTCCAATTCTGGTGGACCGACAAAACCGACGAACTGCCATGACACTCTCCCGACCACTCCGACCAACACCCCTTGGGGTTCAGTCCAGGGTGGCCCCGTGCCTACCAAAGGCACAACGGCCACCGTCATGGCAAAACAGCCACCGTCATGTGCAAAACAAAAACGGTCCCAAACGGGGACAAAAGCGCTTATCATCCAACTACGGGCACACAAGGCTTATGTCCGCCTACCTGATCAGGGTAGCGTGCGCCCATAACCTTCCCTCATTGGAGGCACCGGTGAGAAGCATGATAATAGACCCATCTAGGGCCCTCCCATAAAGGCAAATGTGGCTACATGGGAGAAAGTTCGATTTGGTGGCACTATGACTCGATCCCATCAAGGACGGAGGAGGTTTACTATTAAGTTATATTATTAAATTCTCCATCATCATCAACACTATGAGCATATTTATCATGAATGCAACAACAAGCATGCAACATACAAATGCATTAACAAATACCAAGCTTCTCAAGTGAACAACTATAGCATATGAAACATGACAATTCCAGGTACTAGCATATTGACAAGGTAACAGAATCATCATGGCATCAAGTCTACTGACATCAATCAAAACAGAGGCATGATATTATGAATAGCAATATCCAACTAGCATGTCCAAAGATAGCATGAAAGCACAAACATGCAAGGCACACAACATAATTATAAAAGCAAGACTGAAATAACAGAAGACGAAACAAGCAAGAAACTACTACAACTAAGCACACACACAAGGTGCAAGCAACCGCAAGGACGGGGCTTATGATAAGAGGTTGGCTTGCCTGGGGTCGAGGAATACTCCGGAAATGAGTGCAATCAACTCGCGGAAATTTTTCCAGAGAACGGTTCTCTCTCAGAGGGGCTGAATTAGAGCAAGGGCAAAATGGGCATTTTGAGAATGTGCAAACATAAAGAAAATAGTCCCATCAAAAAGAGGTCAACAAACAGAGAAGGTGATTGTTTGAATCACCTCAATCGGAGTGACGGATGAAATGTTGTCCTCGTTCACCTTTTAGGCAGAAAAGTGGCTTAAATAGTGAACGTTCACAATTTAACGTTTTCGGTGAGCGGGGCTGAAAAACAGAAAGCGCCTTTTTAGAAATACGCTTTTAGATCAGGGAAAACGTACTGTGATCTAAAGAGGCACGAAAATACGCCTTAGGAAAACTGAAGACGTAATCTAGTCGATTACGCCTCCAGTTATCCACATCAGCGTACCTAGTCAACTCTTCTGTTAGACTGATGGGTGGGGTCCACGGGCGATGGCCTTGGCTGGCTTCTTCTTCGTCTCGCTCGGGGGCGCAACGAGCCGAGGCAGATGGCCTCCTCGACGGCGATTGCCGGTGACACAGGCCACCACAGGTGGCGTGCACCCACCGTTGGAATCAGTAGAGCGAGGCGGTCCAATCCCTGGGCGACTCAGCCCCGGGGAGCTCGGAGTTGAGCAGAGCAGCATCCACGGAGGACGGTGGCTACGGCCAGAGATGGGCTCGCTGCTATGGCACTCCGGCAACGAGATGAAGGGGTAGGGAGACTCTACTAGGTGGAGGGGTTTTGCTGGTTGTGGAGAGAAGGAGGGAGGGGCTCGGGCTAGAGCTAATCGAGGAGGTTAGAGGTGGAGGCCATGGTGGCAATGGAGGGGAACGAGAGCTCCTCAAGCTTGGGCTGCTGGCTAGGCAGGGTCCGAAGTGAGTCGAGGCGAGTGATGAGCTCAGACGGGGTCGGGGGTGGCTATAAATAGCCGGGGCAAGAGCACCCGAGCTGGTCGCCACTGAGCGAGCCCGGCCAAGGCTCTGCCAGCTGGAGGGCTCACGGGGAGGAGTGGGAAGGTGACGAGGGGGATGCGAACGACGCGCATGGGCTCACGGAGATGAGCAACACTCGCGGACGAGAGTGGGAAAAGGACAGGACAAGGAAGAAGACGATGGCCATGGGAGCTCACTGTTTGGCCGTTGGAACGATTCGCCGGAGAAGCAAACAGAGGGGGAGAGGGGTCCAGTGAGAAGACAACATCGAGGCCAAGCTACTGGACACGCCGAGACGAGCCAGAACCGGCCGGACCAGCTCTATCATTGCCAACAGTGGCTAGACCACCGTTTTGGCCGGCATTGCCCATGGTCACCACCAACAACGCACGCTCTAGCTTCCTTCGTGATGCCAGCTCATGTCTACAGCATAGTCCATCTAAGGTAGAGTATTACTACGGTAAAGAAACGAGCAAAGAAAAATGGAGCTGAGTAAACTAAGGTTCCCAAGTTTGCTGTAAACTTGACCACATTCTAGAGATTAAACCAGAAAGGGTAAGAAGTAAACTTGATGTCTGGGAGGTTTAGGGTAGGAAGGACTACATTCCTGGGTATTATGAGGCCATTAGGACAAGAATTTAACATACTTGCTTTGCAACTGCCATATTAGGTCCGGAAAACAAATGAGGAAGACGCACTCACTAGGAGTGTTGGATTGGTCTACCACTTGGTAAATCTTGATGATATGGATATATGTAAATACTGCAAAAATATCATACCAAATGGACTTGCCAAAATGGTACTTGTTTCACAAACATGTCTTTTGTCCAGAAACTTGGGAAAATTCTGGAAAAATATTGGCTAAAAGAAATGAGGCACAATCTTGTGGAGATGGGTTATATTGATTGGAGAAGGCTTGGAAATATTTTCAGCCATAATGGAGAAAGATAAAATATACTTGCTTCACAAACTGAAAATTTGGACAGAAACCAAGAATTGCTCCTGTTCTCACATAGTTCAATGGAATGAGTTGAGTTTGTGGTCGAGGCTAATCATTTGGGATATTTGAGAAGCTCGCAAAGTTTCATCCCATTTGGAAACTCTATGAAGGTACTTCCTTCACAAAGTTGCAATCTGGTCAGAAATTTTGAAAAATTGCACAGGGAGCTAGGATGAATGGATTGAGCTCATTTTGGGTATCCATGGGTGATTTATCAATGTTAATCACCCTGCCAAATTGCAGCTCAATTGGAATTAGGAATAAAGCACTTCCTATGCAAAATTTCAGAGAAGGCAGAAACTTGCATTGGATCATGTGCCCAATTTTTGATCTCTTGAACATGAGATAAGGATGGAACTAGTGATTATATAGCAAGGGCAAGATCCACAATTTATGTGGTAACTTTTTCTGCTATAAAAATGATAGTTCCTTTAGAAAGTGGCAGAAATGGAATATTGGCGTTAAATAGGAAAATGCAATTTTCCTTATTTAATTATGGCCAATATTTTTGCGAGAGCTTGGATTAGGCATAAATATCAACTCCACCAATTATCATGAATTTAGGATATGGCTAGCTATGCCTTTGGATTTTATTCCTCAGAAAGGCAAGGAAAGGAATAAATCACCATTCAAAAATATTGCATAGGACTTAGCAATATTTGTGCATATTCAAGGTTTAGAAAGGTAGGAGGCTCTCTTGGAACAATTGGGATGATCATCAGATCAAGGTAAATGATGGCTCCTTTGTATTCACAAAGGGCATATTCAAATTCCAAACATTTGGAATTAGGGTTTGAATGGGTTTGAGATGATGCTAATGAGGTCTTGGCCAGTGACAAAGACACGAGTAAGGTTTTGAAAGGTTGGAAATGACAATAATTCTCAGAGTCATCCAGCAAAATCAAGAGAAAGATTTTGAAAATGATTGCCATGATGGAATAACAGCACAAAAATTGATAACCCAATTTTGGGGTTGTTACATAAAGCTTTTCGTCACGGGTTTTATTGGCTGTCAGCTCATGCTAATGCTGAAGATATCGTCAATAACTGTGATTGATGTTAGAAATTTTCTCGATGAGCTCATGTGCCGGCTCAAAAGAGTTGCGAATGATTCCAATAACTTGGCCCTTTGCAGTTTGAGGGCTTGAGATGGTAGGACCTTTCAAGAGGTCTAAGGATAAGAAGACACACCTTTTGGTGGCGGTTGACAAGTTTACCAAGTGGATAGAAGCAGAGCTAGTTAGCGAATGTGATGCAGCGACTGCAGTTCAGTATGTTAAAAAGCTAATCTTCCGCTTTGGTTATCCTCATAGTATAAGCACTGATAATGGCACCAATTTGTCTAAGGGTGCTACAAAGGAGTTCTGTCAAATAGAGCATATTCATCTTGATGTTTCTTCTGTGGCTCATCCACAGTCTAATGGTCAGGCTGAAAGGGCTAACCAAGAAATTTTGAGAGGTATCAAGCCCCGGCTTATGGTTCCTTTGGAACAAACTCCGGTTTGTTGGGTTGAGGAGTTACCTTCAGTTCTTTGGAGTATCATTACCACCCCCAATAGGTCAACATGTTATACGCCTTTATTCATCACTACAGAAAAATACACTTCCGTGATGATACGTGTTTGTCACATTAGGTCGCGTTGTCTGTCATGCATGTACATCCATGACGATTTTATGACAGAATCAAGATAGTCATACCTGTGTTATCGTAGAAGTGTTCCATGACATTACCAAAATTATCATCATGGAAGTGTCCACTTACATCATGATAAATCGCGCATCACAGAAGTGCTTTCGTCAAGGGTGACAGATACGTGGCATCCACCATAATGGAACGCCGTTAAGCTATCGGGTCCGGTTTTGGATCCGATAACCCGTTAACAGCCATGACCAATGGGGATTTTCCACGTGTAAAATCATCATTGGCTGGAGGAAACACGAGTCGGCTCACAGTTGGGACAGATGTCATCCACTCATTAGATCGAAGGCGCCTATGATACGTCGACACGTGTCACGGCCCAATAGAGGCCCATTCTTGTGAAAAGGCCGGCCCGTTTGACTTGGTCAAAAGGTGGCAGGCCGGCCCATGGAAATCCTATTAATGGCCAGTTCGCATATAGCCCATTTACAGCCCACTAACCCAGGGCCCAATACGGCCTATCCGAATTAGGCCTAGTAGCATCATCTAGGCCGTCCAATATGATTCCAGCCCATTTTAACTTCCGGCCCATGTATGGCCCATGACGTCTTTCGACCCATATGAGGCCCTTTGTAACTCTTGGTCCATTAACGGCCCGTGGTGAAACTGGCCCGTAATGAATAGTGTATCACTTTATACCCATTAATGGCCCATTATTCCATTGGGCCGTTTCTAGCCCAAGTTATCTTTCGGCCTTCTCAGGCCCATTTATTCTTGGGCTCATTTCTAGCATTCAGTTACTTACGGCCCGTTACTGTCATTTTCTGCTTGTGGGCCAAATTTAGCCCATCGTTACAGTCGGCCCGTTTGTGGCCCGTTAATACGTTGGGTCGTTTTCATGTCAAAAAAACCGTTGGGCTGTTAATGGCCCGTTATGGTCCACGAATAGTATGGCCCATGATTGGAGAAATGATTATACGCCACGTAGAAGGCCCATGGATCCTACGGACCGTAGAAGACCCATGGATCCTATGGCCCATCGAAGGCCCATGGATCGTACGGCCCGTAGAAGGCACATGGATCCTAAGGCCCGTATAGTAGACCAATGGATCCTACAGCCCGTAGAAGGCCCATGGATCATACAGCCCGCAGGAGGCCCATGGTTACAGTAGTCCATGTGTTGCCATGATAATTGTGGCCAAGTTACCAAAAATAGGTTATTGTGGCCACTAGAAAAACATGGAAAAAGAACTGCAATGACTACAAGCAAACAACTAAACAAGACAATAAGGAAATAAATAAGCAAGCAACTAACGCTATCCTATTACCACAATTACACATATTACATCCACTAGGCATCAAAGTTCGCCACCAGTGCAAATATAGGGAACAAAGCAACATATTACATACAATGGCCATCGAAATTTGCCAGCAGTGCAAATAAACGCGGTAGCAAATCAAGAGCATAACTGAAACAACTTCAGAATAGCTCAAGAAACGTTATCCTGGGTATCCACCATGCTGGCAATAATCTTAGCAAGCTTATTAGCTTTGTCATGTTTGGCGCTAAATCCTCCAACGCTTGCTGTTGCACCAGAAAGTATGCATCTGAATGCTCCAGGGACTTCCGCAGTCCTTTCGCTTCTTATCGTAGCACAGCTGATTGATGTCTTTCAGCTTGTAGTTGAGACTCAAGAAACTAAACTGATTCAGACAGTGAGTTTGAATAGCTTGTGCAAGCGGTAGTGGCTAGTAACTCGAACACTAAACCAAGACAGGACTTTGGGGTTGTCTCACTGTCTTCAAGATAGTCTTCCTTAGCTGTTTTATTAGCTTTGTTGGAGACCAACAAGGATGTCTCACTATCTTGAACCTTATCTGCATTACTTCCTTTACCATTGATTAATAAGGCACTCTTCCCCAATATTCTGTCAGCATTCTAAAAGAAGAAACAAGCAGACACATACCATGTTTAGCATCTACTAGTATATGAAACTCATTTTGGTGAACCAGTTCATTAGTAAGGTGGATAGGATTAAACTACCAAGTCTTCTATTGCCAAGTACTAGTACATAATAAAAGCATCAAACAAACATATATCTATGTCCTATGGTCATTGCCAAATCAAAATAGAGACATGGTTCAAATCATATCAGTTCAAGACAAAGCATCAGAGAAAGAATACAAAGCGTGGGAAACTACACGGCACAACAAAATTTCATATGGGTACCACGGGTCTACATGTACAACGACACTATTGGCTCTGTTGTGATGCTAGTGATGTGCATGATATGAGAAGTCAACTGTATACACAAATGAAATTGAAATCAATGGAGCTATTGATAAGAGCAAACCTGTTAAAGAAATATGCGTGAACATACCTGTTGTGCCATTGGAGTTCCGATTGGATCCTTCAATTTAAAAATAAGTTTGTATGAGTAAATACAGTGATACAGGAGCAAATCACTATGCACGATATCAATCATAGTTAAAAAAGGCGCGCCTATGCAAGCGCTTAAGCGCGCTTAGGCTCTAGGCGTCGACAAAACGCATTATGCATAACTATGCTTAATCTGTGCATAACTGTGCATAAGCATGCGCTTTGGTCGATAAAGCGCAAGGCGGTGGAAAAATGAACAATTAATGCCTAGCGCTTTTTTGAACTATCATAGCAATGGAATCTTAAATTAGAACAGTTGTTCTTTAGGTTTAGTCACTTGTTCTACATGAACAGAGTACAGTAAGACGCAAGAATATAGTACTTAAAAATAGAAAATTAGCTCATAGACCTTACCGCATTCTTGGTTCGGGACCAGTACAGAACAAGGCGTTCCCAGTCATCATCCAATAAATGTATCTCAGGAGAACGTAAGGGAATTTGATGAGTTTCTTTGCCTGTGAAGTATGTTTTCTTCAGGTAATTCCGATACTGCCACCAAGCATTCTTGAAGATAGCAGAGGTATTAGCACAGGTTACCTCATCCTAAGTTTCCAAATCGGTCCTTCTCTATAGAGAAAAATGGAAAATTTTGATATATTATAACCATCATGGAGGTAGGATGTATGGGGCAAAGCAAAGTAATTGCCATGAATAATATTACTTACACATAACTCCTGGACAAACACTTGCAACTGGCATTTTCCTTCATCTTCAGTATAATATTTCCAAGATGGGAAGATACTCACATAGGATTTAACAACATCAAATTCGAAAGATGCTAAACTACGACTGGCTGGTTGTGCTTCCTCCACATGAATAGGCGTACTAACTAGTAGAGTTGGGGTTCGCCGTGGTAGTACTGGCCCTTTGGGCACTGGAGCTGCCTTACTAACTGCTCTTGTTTGGGAGCTCTGTGGTGGCGATGGTGCTGTGTCAACAGGAACTGGGTTACTATCTGCTGGGGTTGGGGTTAGACTGGGTGAAGCTGGTTCTCTGTCCATCGCAGTAGGGGTACAATCTGCGAGAGTTTGGGTTATGTGTTGTAGGGATGGTTCTTGTGCATGTACAACCGGGGTGCTATCTCCACCAAGAGGTAGCACTTTTTTATTTGAAGACCGTGTTTTTACTCCGCTAGATACTGGCATCACCCGCTCCAATTCAAATGGCTGATAAACAGGAAACATAGTTGAATGTACAAACATTGTATGAGAGACAGATGCAATAGATAGTGTGGAAAAAGAGGGCATGAAATAGTTGACATGTATATTGTTTAACTAAAACGGATAGCATGACATAATTTCACATATATGATGTCTATCCAAACTGGATAGCATAGCATAACATAATTCAAAGATATGATGAATAACTAAACAGGATCGCATGACATAATTCACCTACATGTTATCTAAGTAATCAGGATCGCATGATTTAATTCACATATGTGATTTATATATTAAATAGAGGGCATTTGATATGATGTCTGAACTAAGAACATGGTGTTGAATATTGTGTATATGATGTCTAAACTATGCAATGCAAGACACCATATGCATGATATGAGCAGTATAACCGTGCCAAGTTAGAGCATAAACCTCGGTGGGGGAATAGGACTAGTCATCTGTCTCTGAATCCATCTCTGAGGAGCTATCGGGACCCAACAAGAGATCTGCTTCGACAGGTAGCACTGTCTGCTCTGAAGGCCTTGTTTTCACTCCAGATTTTTCCATCTCCCACCCAAATGGCTGATTCACAGGAAGTGTAGTTTAATGTACAAACATTGTCCACAAATGGAAATGTAATGAAGAAAAGGATGGGCAAGATATCATTCAAATATATGATGCCTGGTTAAACTGGATGGCATTGCACATTTCACATATATTATGGCTGGCTAGAAGACATGAGACTGCATAATTCCCATATATGATATAGAAACTAAACAGGAGGCATTACAGAACATGTCTAAACTAAGCAGATGACATATATGATGTCAAAAGTAGGCACTGTAAGGCAACATATGCATGATATGACTAATATCATCATGCCAAGGTAGAGCAAACACCTTGGGGGGTAAATAGGAGTGGTCAGCTGCATCTGAATCCGCTTCAAAACAGATATCTTCCTCTGGATTATAATCTGGAGAGGGGGAGCGTTTGCCATTGAACCCACCATGGAGCGATGTCTGCATGGCATTGTATTGCCGCGCAAAACTCTTCTCCTTTTCTCTACATGTTCAGCATGACTGTATGTACAATATCTGACATGCATATGAAAAAATATGGTGAGATTATATAACGAGAGCTTGCAAAAATTTAGAGTGATGGTAACAACCAGTGGATGGATCCAAAAATAATGCTAGTAGGCTGATGATTGCTTTAATTTAATAAAAAGACAGATGATGATTGCTTTACTATTTGTTTCCCACCCAAGATGAACAACATAGGCATACCTTGGGTGAACCAGATATTAGACAATGATACTATTCATTGCTGCCTCGATATGTGCCCCACAACTAATTTAGAACTCAAGTTTAAACATTAATTTGGACCTGACTTGGAGTCCAAGAGGTGAACATGACGATAAAGTAGCAGGTAATTTTAAGCAATGCATGACATAAGTAGAAACAAAAGAGTGTGACCTCTCTTGTGGACCCGTGTACTCCTCAGGTTCATCTGTTGAGTCGATGATGGTTGCCGACTGCAGGGAAGGAGATCTGAGGTGGCAAAAGACTGTCAGGAGTCGTGATGTCTAGTTTGGTGGATGCTTCTGTCGATGGAGCAGCTCAAGTGAGGTGGATGACGTCGCGACAGGAGCAAGACAAACCACACAAAGTTCCCTTCGACACCTACCTGTAACCGAAGTAATTCTTTAAGGGCTCATTTGGCTTGCATGATTCTAAAAACGCAGGGATAGGAAAAAACCGGAATAGGATAGGAATGCACATGGTAAACAGAGCATTTGTAAACAAAGATTTCTGTCAACTTGGGTCTTTGGTTCACAGGAATTGGAAGAGCAGAGGAATGCAAAGAAACATGGCCAAAATAAAGTGAAACCATATGAAAGCGTGTACAGTTAGAATGTTATTCTGCCACTAATGCACTTGGTCTTGTTTTCATGCATAGGATTTTGAAAAGTAGGTCCAGGTGGATGTTTTGCTCCATTCCTTTCAACAAAATGCATGAATAATTGAATAGTAGAGTGCCATAGGATAATTCCCTATTGCTATGTTTTTTCGTTGAACCAAAATAGCCCTAATGGATCGACATGAATGTATAGTAATAAGTGATGCAACAAGTGTACAACCTCTTTGCCGTAGCCGTGTCGACCTCAGCATCATTGGGTTGGTCCCTGAAGCAGTTGAGGCAGAGGTGGATGTCGAAGGTGTGGAGGAAGATCTGAGGAATCTATAGATGGTGTCCAGGGCACTGCTCTGTTTTGATGGATTGTTCTGTCGTTGGAGCAGCTCCGGTGAGCCGTAAGACGTCAAGGCTGAAGTAGCACAAGACAGACATCGTCAATCTCAAGTGGGATTCTAATAGCATCTCCAATAGATGATGTAAAATTTACATCAGCAAAAACCACCTGAGTACAATAGATGAGGTAAAACTGTTGACTCTGAACTTAACTGTTGAAACTGAAATTTACTGTTGAATCTAAATGTTACTGTCGAAACTGAACGCAATGGTAGCAGAGAGGCACTTGACATGTAGTATAGGGAGGGTTTGTAGTTCATATTCAAGCCGCACCCCCCTGAGCCGCAAGCCACCACCGGCCGAACCGCCGTGCCCAGCGCCGCTTCGCCGCCCCGAAACAACTCCCTACCATCGGTCCACCGCCGCCCAGAAGCCTCGGCCAACCCTCTAGCCCCCTGCCCCCACCCTGATCCCTAAGATAGATAGTGGGGTACCTCTTCGGCGAGCCCCCGTCCCTGCTGCGGGTGTTTCTTCCTTAACTCCGGCGAGCCCCTCCCCCCCACCCCGTGAAAATCAACTGACCCAAAAGTCAATTTAGTCGACTGAAGTGTAGCTAAATCGGAGCAGAGCAGCAGCATGAGCGAGGGGGAGAGCAGCAGCAGTAGCGCGAGCGAGCGAGAGCCAGAGCAGCAGCAGCAGTGCGAGCGAGCGAGCGAGAGCCGGAGCAGCAGCAGCTAGGCGAGCGAGCGATCAAGCGAGAGCTGGAGCAGCAGCAGCAGCGCGAGCGAGCGAGCGAGAGCTGGAGCATCAGCAGCAGATCCGGCTGGTATGGATGCCGCCGCTGAAGGGGCCCCGAGAGAGCCGCCGTGGAGATGCCGCCCGTGACGCCGGCTTCAAGGTAGCCGCTCCATGGGGGTGCGGGATGGAGCACCATCGGCGCCGGGAGGTCGAGTTAAGGAGAAGGTGCATTGCGATGAGTGTACAACCTCTTTGGTGGCGCTGAGTAGGCCTCGACTTCGTCCAAGGAGTTGGTGAGGATGTTGTGGTTTCGGTGGAGCAGGTTAAGGCGGCGTTGTGGGGATGGAGTAGCCGCGATAGACGAGGCGATCGTCAGAGTAGCTCCTTGGAGGTGGAGGACGGGGCGGCTGAACCGGCGGGACAACGAGATGGACGACGGATCCTCATTCGGGGAGGTGGACGAGGGACGTCGAGCTATTGCGGTGGATGATGTCGTCGGGGAAGAGGCTCCGGCTGGGCAGCGGTCAGGTGGCGGACGGAGGATGGTGGGGTTTCGCGGCTGGAGCGGAGAGGTTACGGCGGCCTGGGATTTCGAATGGTGAAAGGAGGCGATGGGAGGGTTGAACCATGACTTAGGGACGCGCTTGTCCAAATTGTAGGGTGTGTTACAAAAGTACCCCCACCGATTTGAACTAGCGGCCCTTTCGACTCAGGGTTAGAAGGGGGATTTCGCATGTCGGGATTTGGTAGCTAGAGGGAGGTTTCGCGCGCATTGTAATTTCGGGATAGCAAGGCGCGGGTTATGAAGGCGCCAGTTTTGGGAGCACGATATCTGAATTTTCGGGATATAAAAAGGCGTGGGTTGAATTTTAGGGACAAGCCTAACGTGTAATATTGTACCTGTACATACCAAATCAATTCGCACTTCCCTCAACCAAAAAGAAAACAAAAAAATAAAACTATTCACACCACACAAAGAGAGAGTCTTGCCTCATTTTACTATACAAATGCTATTCAAAGCTACTCCCTCCTTCCATCTATATCGGGCCTAATGCGTTTTTCGATGCTAACTTTGACCAAATATTAGAGCAATAATATATGACATGCAACTTACACAAAGCACACCGTTAAATTCGTCTGTGAAAGGAGCTTTCAATGATATAATTTTCACATTGTGCATGTCATGTACTATTAATCTTCTCAATAGTCAAAGGCGGTATTAAAAAAACGCATTGCGCCCTATATAGATGGAAGGAGGGAGTATGAATCCATGTTATGTCCAATTAAATTTTTTCGCTGGCTGTATAATGCATGTAACCTACTCATGCCAACATTTTAGTGCATTCCAAATGTCTATACTACCGCTGCAATTAGAACTGAATTTGAATTCGTTTCTCTATTTCAATAAGAATCTACAATAATGATTGTTTCCAACTTCAACCATCATTCGTGTATTACCTTAATAACACACCACATGATTACTATAGAGATAGATATGAACTATGTGTACTACATGAACTCGAATTCTATTTTTTGAATACACTTGATGTTGATTCCAAATAATAGTACATTTGATGTACTAACTATATATTCATAATCTAAACCAAGTTCCATACGTACACCGTGTTTATCACACAAACTATAGTGCCCCCCCTACATTATGACAAGTATATAGACATGAGCTGCAAAAGCCACACATTAGCCAAAATTATAATCTATGTTCTACATTATGATATCTTCTTCAAGTATCCGTATCCACTTTCTTATAATGAATTATGATCTTTGTTCATCTTTTACACCTTCACGATCCTCTTCTATTTGTAGCTAGCTAGCGCTAACTTTCTATTGTGCATGCACACGCCTGCCCCCCTCTCACCCACCCTTAGCGTCCCCTCCATCGCGCACGTTCGTTATTTCTCTTTAGGTCATTCACCCGTGGTGTGTGTAGGCCCCCGACTGCTTCTTTCCGGCACACATCAGTCGATATACCTCTGTAGCCAAGTGTGCCTACCACAAACACATATATACTTCCCCTCTTATGCTATCACCGTCCATGCCCCCCTATGTCCAATACGGTTCCACGCAGGTGCACACTCCCGCCCCTCTTTTCATTGATCTCATACTCGCACACTCCTCCCCCCTCGACATGGTAGGCCTCTCGCACCACCTCCTAGCCCACCCCTTTCCCCCTGTCTGTCTCTCCGAACCTTATTTGCTTGTAACACATGCAGGCGTGTATACGTACCGATCTCCCTACATATAGCCAGGTCGACTATAATTCATTTTCCCCACGCACAGATACACTTACCTCGCTAGTTATGTCTCTCCCTTTCCTGGACACACGACGGTTGATCTTCCTATGTAGTT
Organism: Triticum aestivum; assembly: GCF_018294505.1. Taxonomy (NCBI): domain Eukaryota; kingdom Viridiplantae; phylum Streptophyta; class Magnoliopsida; order Poales; family Poaceae; genus Triticum; species Triticum aestivum. Next base: position 225,414,919 of record NC_057795.1, read on the forward strand.
ACGTATGCTTACCACAACCATATCATATCCCCTCATCATCCTTGCATACCTCCTAACCCGTCTCTCACACGCACGTGCATAGACAGACAGACATCCCCCGCCCTCTCTTATTGATATTGCACTCGTACCCTCCGTTTGTCTAGCAGGCCTCTCCCACCATTTGTGAGACACCACTCCACCACCAACCTTGCGACACTCTACCTTTGTATTTCTCCCTACCTTATTCCTCTACTACACATATCCATGGATGCCGATTGATCTCCCTCAATACATAGCTAGGTCTATCTCCTTCCCCACACATATACTAGTCGATTGGTCTCTGCCCCCTCCCCCCCCACACACACACCGATAGTCGAATGTTGTAGGTAGGTATCCATGACACGGAGAAAAACTGCACCTCTGCCCTCTCAAATTCCAGTAGGCCACCCACCCTATATCTTAGACGTGGATAAACACAAATTCGATGGCACTCTTTATCGATCGCATAGCCACACACTTCATCTTTGTTTTCAATTCTATCTATATCTCACGTCCATGACTCCGTTTCACACATATTGCATATATTACGTTTTTCTGGTTGAGATATCATCAACACATTGCCTCTGTTTCGCACAAACCATCTCTCTCACACCCACCCACGTACGTACCTGCACCCAAAGAAGAGGTGCACGCAGGACGCACATACTCATGTATCGTTCCCGGCCACACTCGCACGGGTACACGGTGGAGTTTGTTTCTATGAAAAGGCAGCCCACGTGATAATTTGACGCGTGTAGCGGTTGTTTACTCGAAGGAGGGTCGGGTACCACGCCTAGACGGAACAAAGTTCGACTTGACGCGTTAGTATTAAATAAAGTTATATATTCCTCAATGGCACGTGCAGAATATAAAACGATTGCCATGGGGAAAATGGAAAAATGGGTTTGTCTCTCATCACACATCTCATGCAAGGCAGCGGTGGCCTCTCTCTCTCTCTCTCAGTGTTGGTCAGTGATCCAGCCGCATCTCGTCCGCCGGCAGAAAGGGAGGATGTGCATCGTCTCTCCGTCCAACGGCATTGAGGCAACACATCCCGATATGTGGTACCCGTCGTTCTCTCTGACCAAGCTCCGGCGCGGTAGGGCCTTCGCCACTTGCTCGTTGCCGCAGTATGGGCAGATCCCGATCGTCGGTGCCCTCCTAGTAACATCCTGACGAGCCTCAGGTACAGCTTCCTTCGGCCTTGCTCCACTGCCCATCTTCCCACGTTGCTGCATGTGGATCTTCTTTAGTTGTTTGCTTAAATCGTATCTCGGCCGGCGTACTTTCCATCTTGCAATCTCGTCCTGAAACCATTTTTGATAAACCACCATGTGCTATCTTTCCCTTATTACATGGAATATGCTTCTGTTTTGTCGGCGTATGTGTCTTCAACTCATGTTATTTGGTAGTAATTGTTTCCTTTCTACACCTCCTTTGGCAAATAGGGCTATTCATTTTCACCTCGTTGCTATTGTGACCTTTTGGTGAACTGCACAAATCACTTTTTTCTTAAGAGTGTTTTGTGCAGTTCCGCCAAAATGTCACATGGGTAACGTTTTTACATTTCTGTGGGACTACAGAAAGGGAGATTGGTTTTGCCATCCTCCTCATCCAACTCCATGCCTAATCTTCTCCAACAAGTAGTTTGTCCTAAAGAGAGATCGTAGAGGTGATCGGCTTCTATTTGTGTGTGTTATGTTTCATCATCTAGTTCCACTATTATTGTAATCACACTGACTAGATATCTTTGCAAACAGGGATGGTCCGCTCGATTATAGTGGAGCTGCACAAAATGATCGGATTGTGGTGTCCTACATACACCTCTTTTTGGCTACAGAGCTGGGTGAAACTAGCTGCCAAGCAATGAACAGTGTGCCAAGGAAATGGAGCCATGCCTGAACAACATCGATCAATTATATATTTTTCTTTATTTGTACACCTTCTCACAACTTTGTCTTCAGTTGTGATGTGAATATTGGCGCTGATCTTTGAACCATTGAGATGCATTAGCAGCCATGGTAGTTTCATTAGTATTTGCTGGAATGTTGTATCGAGATAATCATGAGGCAAGAGACATGAATCGTAAGTTGAAACCTTTTTTTCCTGTGGGAACCGAAGTTGAAACCTTCATAGTATCACAATACAATTTCATTAAAATTATGCGTACATATAAACAAATCCTGAAGTATTGATAGCAATGCCAGAAACAATTCAACTTTGTTTCGCCGACATGTTGGACATCCTTCATCCGGCTCCCCCTGCCATGCAGTAATATTGAGTGCACAACACAACTGCAGGGAAAGATTCACCCCGGTCGTTGCACCGCAGTAGTAAAGACTAGTGAACAGTCAAATCACAGAGCCCCAACTTCGCCACAGTAAGTTGCTCGGACGAAGCAACCATCATTTCTCTATTCCTTGAATCCGCTGGTACTCCCATATTCTCACAATAATAAGTTGCTCGGGCGAATCAACCATCACTTCACCTTTCCCACAGTAAGTACTAGTACCTCCTTATTTTACTCTAGAAACAACCACACGCGAATATTGGACGGTAGCAGCACAGCAACTGAATCAAAAATTCTATAGTATGAGAATAACTTTGAATGTAAGCCATTGATTTGCTCTATCCAATGGTCATAATTGGAAAATTCAAACAAAACCAAGCATTGGATCAACTCTTTTAGCACTTAGATTGTTCCGAACGGACGTGTAGGCCAGGGCGCCTCTTCGTGTACCATGGCAAACTGGCAACTGTCCACCGACTCTTCGCCTTTCCCTCTCGATTTGGAACTGTTGTCGCACACTCTTCCTCCCTCCTCCATTTGCCTTCACCCTTCCTTCTATCATTGTTCGATCGTCTTCTCCATGAAGGGAACAGGCCGGAAACGACCCCATTATTCTTGCCCCAATCTAAAAGATGACGTGGTGGAGGAACTCATTGATCGGTGCAACGTCATCACCTCGGCTAGCATGGCAGGTTCGTTCAAGACCATTCTCGACACAACTAATAACATCATTACAAGGAACCCAAGGGTCTAGGAGCGGTTTGATCTCCCCTATCTTCTTCGGCGTGACCTTGCTGACTGGCGTGGGGACGACGGAGGCCTCGCCTTGTGCAAGTTGATTCCGCTTGATAATGATGCACATGATGTTAAGATGCCATCGCTTGAGGGCAAGGCTTGGGAAGGCGCAAATGGAGATTGGGTTGTTTATATTGGGTACAACTGCGAGTGGGAACTTGTGAATGTGTACACTCGTCACCGGGTTCCACTTCCAAAAATCTCAGCAGACTGCCCAGAGGTTGAGCACACCGGTATTCTACGCACATTCAAATACGATCATGGTGACTGTCTTCTACGGAAGATTGCAATTTGTCGAGTTCCCAACCGCTCTTGGAATTACAAGAACTATGAAGTTGTTGCTATCTTCGACAAGCTTGGTGTCGTCCTTCGTGGTTCGACTCGATGGATATTGCTCAAAATTCAGTTTCTATACACGGATGTGTACTGTGATGCAATTCAATATGAGGGTCTTGTGTTTGCTTCCACCACTCATGGCACTGTTTTTGCATGGGATCCTCGTAGTTTCGATACGTTTGTCTTCCACCGTAATTATAATTGTTTCATCCACATGCATGCGGGTTAGCAAGTTTCCCTTTACTAATTAACCTTCTTCTTGTGTTTCCAAGGTCATGTGAACATTCCACCACCTATACTTGAAAAAATTTATAACCAAGGGGGAGATGACGATGGTGATGATCACGAGCATGAGGATGAGCAGGGCCCATATACTCAGTGGCGCCTGGCAATTTATTCCAACGGATCACCCCTTCTTGTGTGTATACATCCCACTACTGATGTTACTACTAAGGAAGCAGGTGTTATCTCCCATGGTCACACTCTCCGGACATATTCTAACACCCGTTGCATGGTATTCGGGATGGATACTAGTGTGCTAGCGCCAACACCTTCTCCCTGGTACAATATTGATAGTCTTGGAGAAAACTCGCTCTTCCTTGGACAAAACTATCCAATGATGGTGAAAGGCGATCCTACAGCTGTTGACACAACGTTTCTACCATTTATGAGAAGCAACTATATCTATACCTCAGACATTTCAGTCATTCCCTGCCCTGGTACTGATATAGTAGGCCTCTTCAGCCCAGATGATTAGTCTGCTTTGGTCTCGAGATTGACAATAGATGGTCGTTCCCAGAGAATCACTTGTGGTTCAAAGCAAGCGTTTCCAACGCCGAGGATTGGTTGAGTTGAAGTTCACTTCATTGCTTGTTATTTGTTGTGTGATGAAAACTTTAGTATTTATAATATATCCTCGTTGTCGTTGTGGGTTGATGACCTGTTGTATGTAATAAAATGATACGCCTGTGATAAAATTACTAAATTTAAGAATGGCATTCGAGTCGCTTCTCTAAGTGGGTGCTACGACGAGGCAAAAAAATATTTTTCGTATACATAATTGTACGTGCATTGCAACAGGTTATCGGATGAGGCCAATCAACAATAGTACACTATTTGTACTAGCTTCACATGCTTCACGCGTTGGGCGGGAGTTTTTACTGTAGCTGCGAATCCCATCATCCTAGGTCCTCGGATGAGTCCAGTAGAAATTGCATTCTGATGTTTGGGTTCAAACTTTCAGAACTGCTGCACTATATCTACGTCTACGTATACGTAATACAACAAGTTTTAAACTTGAGGCCAGCCACCCACCCTCACAAAGAACACTTTACCTAGCACATACTCTAGGAAATTTGGCCACAGCGTGAGGTGGGCCATATGTTAATGTGTTCGATGTACGTAACCAGCACCTCGAATCCTCGATACTACTACTATACAGTACTACTCCATAGTAGGATGGTATGGGCCAGAACAAGCATTCACGTCCAGGAGTATGGCACACGCCACCAGCACGACTTCCATCTGACACCATATTTGTTGGAGTCCGTGCTACAGCAATCTCTTCAACCTCGTCGTTTCTCTAACTCAGCCATCGCACGGTGGGAGAGGTTAGGGTTTGCCGATAGTCGGTTTCCTCAACTGTGGTCCCACTTGTAAGGCCAACTCCAATGCATGACCCCAAACGGACCTCTATTTTGCCCAGATTCTATCCATTTGGGTAGGGCAATGGGGTCGTGTCCGGGCCATTTCTCAGATGCGGTGGCCGTGCGCCAAATGCGCGGACGCATCCCAGCCGCGTACATTTTTCTTTGCAAACACATATCTTTTTTTCATCATTGATTTTTGGTACATGGAAATACATCACCAAAATTTGACTAGAAAAGCAAGACCAAAGAAAACAAGAACCACAAGAATACATTTTAGAAGAAATCCAACTTCCATAACTACTCCTGTAAGTTGGATTAGTGCCTTCTCGATGCATTCATTGTTGATCTGCGGAGGCTCGATATTGCGTGCTTCTTTCTTCTTCGAGTGTAAAGAAGTAGACGTTGCTTCCTCGCATCTAGTCTCATGTCTAGCCTCTATTCTATCAACAAGTGCACTAGTCTCATCTCTAGCCTCTATGCTAGCTAAAAGTGCTAGAACATCTACTAAATTGCGCTCTATCAATATATTGATGTACTCTTCCTCCCAATACCAAAATTGCATCCATTCTACACAATAAAATTTTAGATTAGCACAACTAGTCTAATCCAAGAGCACAACCGAAGATTTGGTTGAGTTCTTCCTCCTTTTGCCGACACGTAGGATATCCAGCATCCATGTTGTGTCATGCAAGAAAATAGAGTGGTAGTTGAAGCCACGTGACATGCATCTTGTGTTAAACTGTAAATAGAATCTTACAACTCTTGAGTAACTCCAAAAGCAGCCCCCTGAGATCTTTATTGGATTTGTTTCTCATCACCAGCACGTCGAGGTGAAAGATGTGCATGTTCAGTGGGTCCTCTTGCATTTTCACTAACATGTGGGACCGCATATGAGCAAACTGATAGAGGCAAAGGTGTCCCGTCTTTCGATGAGATGATGGATATCGCTTTGGTGGAAGTCAACTTTGACGATCCGACTACGAACGTGAGAGGACGTCGCACCTTAGCAATCTCTAAACCAACTTCGAGAGGTTATTGACCACGCCGGGGCACGATCAACCTGACCACGAGGGTCTGTTTCCTGCGAGCAAACGAAGAACAAGCAAGAAACTAAGATTGCAATCTGGATATTGCGAATATAAGATGAAAGCTTTATTGATCAAGGTGGGGTTCTGTGATGCCTTTGTCTGGTCGTTGAACACAAACGAAGTACGCGAAGTTGCAACTATGGCGAACTTTTGATCTAAACAAAACCCAAAGTCTAAACGACGCCCTAAGGGCTGTATATATGGAGGAAGAGGGGGGAATTTCGTGGCCTTGGGGAAGGGGTCCGAAACCAACCCTATCTCTTGTTTCCCCACACATACGGACTCTAAAAATAGCCTATACTCAAGTATTTCGAAAATACATGGGCCTGGCCCAATAATAAGGTGACGCAGCACCTAGAATAGCCTCTGGACGAAAGTTATGAAGTAGCATCTTGTATATTTCGTCCAAGGCTTCATGCACTCATTATGGTGGCTTCAACATCCTGAAATCATCACTTGTAACTCCGTTCTTGTTCCCCTTGCGCATGCCATCATCTCCATGCTTGTTCTTGCTCCAATGTTCATCCTTCTCCAAGCTAGGCCCTTCATTTGTAAGAAAAACAAATGTATCCAATTTAGGCAGCATCATATTCTCATGAACATTAGAATCATTACCAAGAAACGAAAGTACCTGGTAATTTAATTGGCGTGCACGAGCTCTAGTAATTGGTCCAGTATGTATAGCAGCAGGGGATGTGGGTGTAACAATGGTATTGATGTCCTCAGCATCCTCCTCTTCTTGAAATGAAGTCGTCCTCGATGGAAGCTCATCTTCCTCACCCAAATAAGGCTTCAAATCTGCAATGTTAAAAGTGGGACTAACCCCAAAATCTGCAGGCAGCTCAAGTTTATATGCATTATCATTTATTTCCTCTAACACCTTAAAAGGACCATCAGCACGTGGCATTAGCTTTGATTTGCGCAAATCAGGAAATCTATCCTTACGCAAATGTAAGCAAACAAGATCTCCAGGTGCAAACATAACATGTTTTCTACCTTTATCTCCAGCAAGTTTATATTTAGCATTCATACGGTCAATGTTTTCCTTAGTTAACTCATGCATTTTTAAAATCAATTCAACACGTTGTTTAGCATCAAAATTAACCTTCTCCGAAGATGGAAGAGGCAACAAATCAATAGGTGCACGAGGTAGGAAACCATACACAATTTCAAAAGGGCACATCTTAGTAGTAGAATGCAATGAACGATTATAAGCAAATTCAATATGAGGCAAGCATTCTTCACACATTTTCTTATTATTCTTCAAAATAGCCCTAAGCATAGTAGACAATGTTCTATTGACTACTTCAGTTTGTCCATCAGTTTGGGGGTGACAAGTAGTACTAAAAAGCAGTTTAGTCCCCAACTTAGCCCATAAACATCTCCAAAAGTGGCTAAGAAATTTAGTATCACGATCTGAAACAGTAGTATTTGGCAGACCATGCAAGCGAATAATTTCACCGAAGAACAAATCAGCCACATTAACAGCATCATCACTTTTATGACATGGTATAAAGTGTGCCATTTTCGAGAATCTATCCACGATAAAAAATATGCTATGCCTCCCCTTCTTTGTTCGAGGTAAACCTAAAACAAAGTCCATAGATATATCCTCCCAAGGTACACTAGGTACAGGCAAAGACATATATAAACCATGAGGATTGAGTCGTGACTTAGCTTTTTAACATGTAGTGCAACGAGCAACAAAGCGCTCAACATCCCGTCTCATCTTTGGCCAAAAGAAATGTGTAGCAAGTACTTCCTCCATCTTCTTCATGCCAAAGTGTCCCATTAGTCCTCCTCCATGCGCCTCCTGAAACAACAAAAGACGAACGGAGCTAGCTGGAATGCATAGCTTGTTAGCATGGAACACAAATCCATCATTAACGACGAACTTGTTCCATGTTCTTCCTTCTTTGCAATTCTGCAATATATCTTTAAAATCAGCATCATGCACATATTGATCTTTGATGGTCTCCAAACCAAATATTTTGAAGCCAAGTTGTGAAAGCATAGTATAGCGACGAGACAATGCATCAGCAATAACATTTTCTTTACCCTTCTTGTGTTTAATGACATAAGGGAAAGTCTCAATGAATTCAACCCATTTAGCATGTCTACGATTCAGTTTAGCTTGACTTTTAATATGTTTCAAAGATTCATGATCAAAATGTATAACAAATTCTTTGGGCCATAAATAATGTTGCCATGTTTCTAAAGTCCGAACAAGAGCATATAATTGTTTATCATAAGTAGAATAATTCAGACTAGGCCCACTCAATTTTTCAAAAAAGTATGCAACAGGTTTGCCATCTTGTAATAACACACCTCCTAATCCAATTCCACTAGCATCACATTCAAGCTCAAATGTCTTATTAAAATCAGGAAGTTGGAGTAAAGGAGCATGTGTCAACTTATCTTTCAACACCGTGAAGGCTTCTTCCTGTGCGGTACCCCAAACAAAAGGCACATCCTTCTTTGTAAGCTCATTGAGAGGTGCAACAATGGTGCTGAAATCTCTCACAAAACGCCTATAGAATCCAGCGAGGCCAAGATAACTCCTCACTTGTGTGATCGTTTTGGGCTGCGGCCAACTCTCAATAGCTTCAATCTTGGATTTATCAACTTCAATTCCCTATGGAGTAACAACATAGCCAAGAAAAGACACTCGGTCGGTGCAAAAGGTGCACTTCCCAAGATTACCAAAAAGACGTGCATCACGTAGAGCAATAAAAAAACACGTAAATGTTCCAAATGTTCCTCCAAAGATTTGCTATAAATTAATATGTCATCAAAGTAAACTACCACAAATCGTCCAATGAAAGCACATAAAACTTCATTCATTAATGTCATGAAAGTGCTAGGTGCATTAGTTAACCCAAAAGGCATGACTAACCACTCATATAATCCAAACTTAGTTTTAAATGTTGTTTTCCATTCATCCCCCAATTTCATACGAATTTGATGGTATCCACTACGCAAATCAGCTTTGGAGAATATCGTAGAGCCACTCAATTCATCAAGCATATCATCTAGCCTAGGAATAGGATGACGATAACGAATAGTAATATTATTAATGCCTCTACAATCAACACACATACGTGATGTACCATCCTTTTTCGGCACTAGAATAATAGGGACAGCACAAGGACTAAGGGATTCGCGTATATAACCTTTGTCGAGAAGCTCTTGTACTTGACGCATAATCTCCTTCGTCTCCTCTGGATTGGTATGGTATGGCGCACGGTTTGGGAGTGAAGCACCGGGAATTAAGTCAATCTGATGCTCAATCCCTCGAATATGCGGTAATCCCGGTGGCACGTCTTGTGGAGAGACGTCAGCGAACTCCTGCAAAATGTTAGTGACAGTAGGAGGCAAAGAGGAAGGCACGTCCTCGAAGCATAGCAAACAGATTTGCTGAAATCTAGCTCATCAATATCAGATTTGGTGGCAAATAAACATGCACTTAACCCAACGGCGCCTACATATCTCTTGCAGCACCTCTTCGCCGTCATTGCTCAACGACTAGTCCGAGACGAAGAAGACCGCAGCCTCGGCCTTAGAGCAAGCACCGATGGAAAAACACGCACGCTGCACGCACATGAGCACGTACGGAGTGCCCACGACGTGTTGTGTCCCTAGTCGCCTCTACTCCTTCTCGCATGTTGCCTATCAAGGCGGCTGCATGCCTAATGATGATGTGGGTGAGTTCTTCTGGGACTCAGATTATGACGAGGAAAATTATGAGACACAAGGTGACGTACACCGTCAAGGTCCACGGTCAAGGGGTGCTAAGTGCTTAGATGTGCTTAGATGAGGTGCTAAGTGCATTAAATGGCTTAGTAACTCAAGTCTTCAATGCATAGGTTCTTAGTTTATTGTTGCTAAGCTTGCTTCATTTAATTAGCTATAGACTCAAAACTGTCTTTCCACTGTTTCTTCATGCGGTCACCAAACTAGTCTCTCTCTTCTTAATTAACTTGCCACATCATATTTTATGCCTACGTGGCAGGCTTAGCAGCTATACATGGTGGAGCACTGGGAAAGGCCAAGGCTGGTAATAGTGGGGAGTAACTTATACCGTAACATATTACTATGTTACTCTAAACATCTCTATAAATAGGAAAGGAGGGAATAGTAACATGGACTAGTGACATATGCATGAAACTACTAGTGAGTATGGGAGCACATGATATTTCCCCGTCCGGATCGATCCCAATTTGGTTTCTCACCTTCTTGGCCCAACAAAAACCCCTCCCCCCTCCCACGCGCGCATCCCGCCCAGCGCCAGCTGAGCCCGCCGCTCCACATTGCTGGCAAGTCAGGGCGACGTGACCTCTCACTGCTTCCGCCGTTGAAGCGGCGCACCGACCGAGGGCACCGCCCGCTGCACGTCCGACATTTCGGACTGCACAGTGGGGAGTAACTTTAGAGCAAGTACTACAATTAGATGACATAAGCAGGCTATAAGGATTTAAATATAGTATTTGTGCTTAGTTGAAGGAGAGAGAAGAGGAGAGAGAGAAGAGAAGCGGATTGTAAACTTGTAGCCGGTTGTAGCAGGAGCCCCAACACACTTTGTGAGACAAAAGGTGGGGCCATTATTAATGATATTGTATTTATACTAAAGGGACCAACGGACGCATTAATTACTCCGTTTTTTTGAGACAAACCTTGGTGGGGCTATTATTGACTTGGACGTGGGGTTTGGGGGCCAAAGGCCTACTATTATACTTGGTCTTACTCGCACGACCGACCCGACATGCTCTGCCCTAGCCGCCGCTGTATCATATGGTTTCGCACCATTCCAGATCTTAGCGCCGCCACGCAATTCTTCTCCAGCCCTCCTTCTGGCGTGCACCGCGAGAAGGGACAACAGTCCGAACCCCGCCTTTCACACTCCTGTGACTGCTGCCAGCGACGACTTCCCCAACGACAGCCTTCTTCCCCGACCTTGGTAACCTCTTCATCAACGACATGAGTGACAACATCAACCACAACGGTTCTGCTCCCGCTGTACAGTATGTGATTCTGTCCTCCTGGTTTAGTCCGCATCATTACGTTGATATTTGCAATTGTCGTCATGATCTATTTATTGCTGATTCGGATTAAATCTCATAGCAATTGCTCATATATTCAACAATCCAATCCAAAAACCTGATTATAGGCAATTTACTCCGAGTGGTTTTAATACGTTTTTGAAGCTGCCTACTTTTAAGGGGGTGCAATATAAAAGGTGGCGCACAAGAGTAGTATATTGGTTTCAGATCATGTACTGCTATGACGCCACTAAGGTGTAAGCCTGAGGGCGATCTTAATCCTACACAGGAGGAAGCTTTTGAGAACATGGATACCCTCTTCAAAGCCGCCCTGCTGAGTGTTCTTGACGATTCCATTGTGGATTCATATATGTCGTTTAAGAGCGGAAAAGACATGTGGGCTACGCTCGAGGCCACGTTTGGGACCTCGGGTGCTGGCAATGAGTTGTACGTCATGGAGCAATTATGTGACTACAAGATGACTGATGAGCGCTGTGTTGTTCAGCATACTCATGAGATACATTCACTCTCTAAGGAACTTGAGTACTTTAAGTGTATGTTGCCGGACAAATTTGTTGCCGGGACCATCATTGCCAAGCTTCCACCTTCGTGGAACAATTTTGCTACAACTCTGAAAAACAAGATACATGAGTTTTCTATTTTGGATCTCATTAGCACTCTTGATTTAGAAGAGAAGGCGAGAGCAAAAGACACACGTGCTCGGGTCGCTGAGGGAGCTTCTAGTGCCCACATGGTACACGAGAAGAACTTCCAGCCCCAAAACAACAAGAAAAAATCTCAGGGGAAAGGCAGGTTTGATGCAAAGAACAAGCCATCACATTCTACCAACTTCAAGAAGAATTCTCATAACGGGAAGGGATACAAACCTCAGTTTTGGTAGCACCACGGAAAATTTATATGGCTGTATCTACCTGCTGTCAGCTAACCTCATGGTTCTCCAGGTGTTCCTACATTCGTAACTTGGTACAATGACCACCGCAAGATGAAATTAGCTTATTCGTACGTTGACTTGCTGAATGCAGTGCGGAACGATCATGTCATGTGTGGAGGAGCAAACAAGCAGTGCAGCCGAAGGTGGAAATCAACCAAGGACTTATGAAATTATATATAATCTTCCTCAGGAAGGTCAATATCTGCTTCATCTAGATGATCGTGTTTTGTCATGCCGAGCAATTGATATGTGCTACTGTTTTGGAACACCATTTAAATATAGCTACTGTTTTCCTATGTTTTCAGATTCAGGACAATGAAGATGATTTCAGGGGAACTGCACAATATGGACTCATGTTGAGTCATCTCTATTGCCTCATGTGTTTGCTGCAAATGTGTCAGCATCAATTGCAAGATGAGGCAGCTAGCTAGCTGTGGAGTTGCCAACATGCTCAAAGTGCTCGCAACATTGAGAAGAAACAACCATGCCCAGGAAATTAATGCGTGCGCAGGGAGGCCCTTTGCTCAGATAAGCATTGACGATTTTCTTTATTTCCACACCTTCTCACAGCTTTGTATTGGTTATAGTATGGTGAATCATTGAGATGCATAAACATGCTGAACTTTTGTTCTCCTGAATGTTAGTATGCATATTGTATCTTCAGAAGCTTAGTTTAATGTGAGTGTCTGCATCCATTACCGCATCCTCTAATTTGGTGGATGCCAAGTTGAAAAAGGTTACCGATGAGTAGCCATAAGCTGGAGGCGTCTCTTTTTTTCTTTCGAATGGGCAATAAGATAGAGAGTGTCTCGGGCTGCCTCTAGCACAAGGCCCTCGAGTACGAAAACGGGCAGCCGACTGGGCCGATACAAAAGTCTATCCTTCTTAAAGCCCATTTGTTTTTTGTGAGGAAAAGCCCATATTTCTTGAAGAGGGGGCGATCCCAGAGAAACCCTCCTTCCTCCTCGCTTCCACTTATACTCCCTCCGTCCGGGTTTTTAGGCCCATGAGCCAATTGCTAAGACCAAGAAGATGCACACAGATTCGCTCAAAAAAAGATGCACACGGAGAAAATAAATCTCCTTAATTTATTCCATAACCACCCTATTAAATAGGCCTAGTAACAAACCAGGTGCATGCAGTGGCCGGCGGGCACATGCATCCTGCATGCATGGCCAGTCAGCCAAGTCCATGCGCTAGCTCCAATGCAGCAACACAAAAGAAGAGAGCAGTTCTTGGGAAAAAGCGAGTAGTTAGTGCAGCGGGCCTTATAAACACGAAAAGCTCGCTCTCCCGCTTCCGTCTCCCCCAATCCCCCCCGCTCCCCAATCTTCCTCACTTGTCCAGAAAACCCCCGCTCACCTTCTTCCTCACTCGTACAGAAAACGCCTGCTCCTCTTCTTCCACTCCTATAGAAATCCCCAGCCCTCCTTCTTTCCCACTCGCACTGCCACTAGGCTCGTCTCTGGCTACTCTGGTCAAACCCGTGAGCTCGGCGCGACGCCCACAAGGAAAATGGAGTCGGCTGGCCCAAGGGCCAAGAAGATGAGGCTCCCGCTAGCGGCGATGCCAGTTGTAGATCCCGCACCCGGTAGCGCGGGGAGAAGCGGCGAGCCGCCCCCCCACACCCGGTAGCGCGGGGAGAAGCGACGAGCCCCCCCCCCCACCCGGATTTGAGGAACCGGTAGAATCTCCGGCAGATTGCATCAGTGATCTCCCGGGCATCATCCTTGAGGAGATCCCCACCAACGATTGCTGCCGCACACAAGTCCTCTCAACTCGGTGTTGCCCTCTATGGCGCACCACGCCCCTCAATCTCGACTGTCGTCAGATATCTGTCCTTCCTGAATTTGATCTCCTCAGAGCCATCGTGTCCTCTCACCAGCAGGGTCCTCTTCAATGCCTCTGCATCCCGACATGCTACCTACTGTCCGTACCCGGCACGGTGGACGCTTGGCTGACATCCCCTGAATTCGGAAAACTCCAGCAGTTTGAGTTGTACCATTACCACAAAAGTTTCATACCATGAACACACCAAGAATTCGTGCCCACACCACCGTTGTCCATCTCGCGGTTTTCCTCCTCTCTCCACACCGCCACCTTCTTCCGGTGCCATCTACCAGACGATCTGGTACAAATGCTTCGACTCCCACTGCTAAAAAAACTTTGCTTTGTGGTGGTTTATCTATCGGAGGCCTCACTGCACAGCATCATCCACTCCAGTTGCCCTGCCCTGGAGCGCTTGTTGATTGTTTTGGGAATAGAAATCCGTATAAGTTGTCTCCAAATAAAGTCGCCTCACCTTAAAAGCATTGGAATTTGTTTTGAAGGACATCAGCTCATCATCGAAGATGCCCCTTCACTTCGAAGGTTGCTCCTTGATAATTGTTATAGACCTTCACAAATAACTATCGTCTCTGCACCCAAACTGGAGACCTTGGGTGTAATTCGTGATCCGTTTAATGATCACAAGGAGTTGGTGTTTGGCTCCTCACTTTTTCAGGTACCCGTTTAATGATCACAAGGAGTTGGTGTTTGGCTCCTCACTTTTTCAGGTACCATATATTATCATCTACGCATTTGTAATCATAAGCTGTCGTTCGTATATATTGAAAGTCCGTATATATTGTACTAGAATTAAATGTTCAGCTGTCGTTCTTTCGACGTACTCTTTTTTCAGACCTTAACTGTTTTCAATCTTCATGTCTACTTAGGCAGGACCACATGGAGCAAAACATATAACCAATCGGTGGCGTAATAAGCACCAGGATTTTCTTAGTTCTCATGACATTCGTTTGAGGACAATAACGGTAGAAGGATATGCATCCAACCAGGCAAACATACGCTTTGTCACATTCTTCCTTTTGAATGCGAGGTTACTATTGTCCATGAGGCTTAATTTTTACCGTAAGAGATTTCTCATGGACGGACATGTTGAGCAGCAAAAAAAAGTTTTATGTGGACAAATGGGCTTCTAAACGTGCTCGGCTTCTATTTACAACAAGTTGTAGTCATCCTGAAATAAATTTTTTTGCACAGGATGTTGATTTTATGGATCAGACCGATCCATTTGTTTGTGACTGCCAAAAATAGTGGTTGGGTTAGATCTTACTGCCATGTTCAATCTGGGTTTTGTCTAAAAATTTGATGAACAATTAATCCTTGGGCTTTTTGTACCATTTGTATGCTTGAGTTGCATCTTGTTGCCCTTGTACTCCCCTCCACCCGCCACTACACCGCCGCACCTTCCACGGCTGCTGTTCATTCCCGTCCGAGGCCTCGCCGTCATTCTCCAGCTTGGTTTGCTCGCTGTGCCCGCCGCCGTCTGGCGTTGTCAACATGGTCAACAACCAAGAGGAATCAAGATATGACTGTATGTGGAGAGGCTGGCAGTAGGGACCCACCAGGGTCATTGCATTTCGCAAGCAGGTGCCTCGTTATAAGAAGACAAAAAATACTTCCTCCTAATTGTTTGACAACTAGGTCCCATGCCATTGTCAATGTAGTCAATAAACAAGAAAATTACACAATGAGCGGATAACACCAGGGACCCAGCAGCTCGCCCAGGTGTTTTTTAGTTTTAGAGACAGACCTCAACTGCGTGCTGTGCGGGGGCTGTGGCGCGTCTAGCCAACGCTTACGCTTTTATTAAGCACATGACGAGCCCATTTTATATATTTTTTTCTTTCTGAAAATGGCTAGCCCAATTCTTTTATTTTGGAGAATACCAAAACTGAGGCCTACATGCTTTTCTTAGCCCTGCTAGGCTGCAAATCTTTCAAGACGAGGAGGGATGTAAGTAGTAAGAAATGGGCTTCCCTAGAAAATGGGCAATAAGTTGTAAGAAATGGGCTATAAATTTTTAAACCAAAGCCAACCGACAATTGCATTAAAATATCATTTTTAAGGATTTCTCTACTCTCTACTCTTATAGAAACCAAAGCCAACTAGCAATTACATTAAGATATCATTTTTTCTCCCACATGATAAACTACTCATACAAATGCATCTTCATGTTCCGTGCAACGAACGTGCATCTTGCTAGTTAAGATTCTAAATTTCATTCATTTTTGCGGAGAATTGTTTTTTGAATTTTATTTTGATATAATTTTTTAAAAATTATTTTTAATGTGACTCAAAATTTCATGATTAAAAAGGTTCGGACCCCACCGAAATATGCAAAATTTCATTGAATTTTTTAGGAGTGCCCAGAATATATGGTCTATAATGCTAATAAAAAGAATATGGGCTTCAAATATCCTTAAGAATTAGCAAATGGGCTGTAAATTATTGAAAATAATGGCTAATGAGCTGTATGCTGTTTTCCACAAATTTGGAGGCTGACTTCTGGGCCTACTAGGTTGACGATGACGCTGTCCTAAATTTTTTTGACTCGTACGCAAGGCTTTGTCAACTTAGTCAACACACAGCAGTGACTGTTGGATGTCCATCTAACGGCCGCCATGCTTCTTCAATCTCTGATCTTCCTGCTCCAGCTGCCCAAACCAGTGCTGGCGGGACTGCCTGCTCCATCCTCCCGTGGCTGGCTATGCTGCCGCCAGGCCATCCCTCTAACCACCCACACACCCTGTTATTTTACGGCGACGTCATCCTCACCCTACAACCAACCAGTCAGCGCTCGTACTCCCCTCAGCATGGGCATCCGCTGCGGTGGCTTCGCCGGCTCCGAGTGGTTCCCTTCCTGGGCCTCGCCCTCTTCCACCGCGTTTGTGCTCTCGGCGCGGCGAGGTCAACATGGCCAACAAACAACAGCCATCGGAAGAGGCTGACAGTAGGGGCCCACACAAGGAAATGCCTCCTTATTACACGCAAAATAATGATTCCTCTACCTGAAATCTCAGACCCATCGGAAGGGCCTCTGTATTTTGCAAAAAAAACGTTCCCCTGCTGTCAGCTCGGACCCACCAGAAGTTCCTCCTTATTACGCACAAAAAAAATGAATACTCCCCCTGCTAGCTGGGTCCCACCTTGGTGGGAGGCTGACTTGTGGGCCTACTAAGTTGACGGGGACGGAGGGCTTTGTCAACTTAGTCAATATGAACGATTCTAGCTCCAGTGACCGTATGATGTCCATCCAACGGCCGTAGTGCTTCTTCAACCTCTGGTCTTCTTGCTCCAGCCGCCCAAAGCAACGCAGGTCGTGCCACATGCTCCTGCCTCCCGTGGCCGGCTGTGCTGCCGTGGAGGCCTCACCTCCCCCTACTATTCCCACAGCTGGCCAGGCCCTGCGGCGATGGCAGCCTCACACCACAGCCGAACCAGTGAACCCTCGTACTCCTCTCCGTGCGGGCTTCCACTGTCGTGTCTTCCCCAGCTCCGCGTCGTCCCCTTCCTAGGCCTCGCCATCGTCCACCCCCCTGGTTCTCTTGGCACGGCGTGGTCAACATGGTCAACAAACAGCATCGCTCGGAAGAGTAATGTATGTGGAGAGGCTGACAGCTGGGTCCATGGAGGCCGCAAGGAAGTGCCTCCTTGTTACGCGCAAAATAATTATTCCTCCACCTGACAGCAGGGACCCACCGGACGGGCCACCGTATTTCGCAAAAAAACGTTTCCCCTTGACTGTTAGGACCCACCAGCTACATCTTCGCACGCAAGGAAGTGCGTCCATATTACGGGCAAAAAATATGATTCGCCCCCCTGACTGCTGGGACCCACGAGCTACATCTTCGCATGCAAGGAAGTGTGTCCATATTACGGGCAAAAAAAATGATTCACCCCCTGACTGATGGGACCCACTAGCTACATCTTCGCACGCAAGGAAGTGCCTGATAGTCGGGACCCGCCTGGTCGAAGCGTATGTAGCGTTGTCATTCTGGCCACGAACGTGTATGTACATACTGGTCAATATAGAGGCGCGCACGTGTCGTAGTAAGGGCGCGCACGTAGCATGTACATGTACGTACAGCGGCCAGGGTGCAAGAAAGAAAATACGACCACGTACGTACATACGGGCGGGGTCTCGAACGCCTACTTGCGCATACGTACGGCCAGGGCTCATGTACATGGCTGGGTCGGAACGGAGAAACTGCGTCGTCGTCGTGTTCATGGGGAGGCAACGGAATGCGTCATGTTCATCGGGAGGCAACGGAACGTGTGGGAGCCAACCAGCTTGGACGGAACAGCCGATGGAAACGAGGCCTGGCGTACCGCAGAATGGAAGAAACGGCCTTGTGTTTGACTGGCCACGGTCGAAAAAAGATCATGTTCATTGGGAGGGGTCTGCCATACTGCAAAACAGAGGAAACAGACTTGTGTTGGACCTCCTACGTTTGAAACGGGGTCCTGTTGATTGGGAGGGGTGTGGCGTACCGCAAAACGGAGGAAACGGACTTGTGTTGGAGCGCTACGGCCGAAACGAGGGTCCTGTTCATCGGGAGGGGTGTGGCGTACCGCAAAACGGGAGTCCACAAGGTACTGTTCATCCATCGTCGACCTCCTCCAGCCTCCACCTGCGACTGTTCATCTTTGGGCTCCTATTCATCTAGCCTCCACCGCGCGCTACTCCACCGGCTACTGTTCAACCAGCCCTCTCCACGGGCTCCTGTTCAACCACCCCTCCACGGGCTACTGTTCATCCATCCCTCCACCGGCTACTGTTCAACCAGCCCTCGACAGGGTCGTCCTGTCATCCAGCCATCCACAGGGTCCTGTTCATCTAGCAACCGGCTCGATCGATCGGGGTCCTGTTCACCACGGGGTCCTGTTCAGCCACCCCCACCGCTCACTGTTCATCCAAACCCCCCCAGCAACACTCACTGTTCATCCACCCCCACCCGCAACACTCATTGTTCATCCAGAGGCAGCATCGATCGGCTTTAGTTAGCAGCAGTAGCGAAGGAATCGCTCAATCGCTCGGGTTCAGTAACGCGTAGCTTTTAGTGCAATTGCTCGGGTTCAGTTAGGCGATGCCTCACTTGGGTTCAGTTAGAGCCCGACGCCTCGCTCGGGTTCAGTTAGAGCTCGACGCCTCGCACCAACACGCATATGGTACGATAGAAACGCGCATCGCTTTGAGCCCGACCACCCACCATAACCGGGAACTCCCTAAAATTTTCTCTCCCTCGCTTCTACCATAGTTTTTTCTATCATGGGAGGCCCAAAGAATGTCATTCAACTGCATCTCCGGCCCGCCCAGGACGAAAAGCCCATTTTCTGTCATGATTTTTTGTCATAGAAGTAGGAGCCCACCACATCTATGATGATACCGGGTTGTGTCACACTTATCGTCATAGAAGTGTCATATGACAGGAAAAAATTCGTTTGGCCCAAAATGTCACAGATGTGTCTTTTTTTGTAGTGCTTGGTCTATGGTGCAGAGGCGGTTCTCCCAAGTGATATCTCTCAGGACTCGCCCAGAGTGGCGGCTTATGTTGAAACTGATAATGAGACGACATGCCAGAACACACTTGATGCTTTGGATGAAGAATGTGACCTTGCAGCGGCTCTTCAGTAATATACCAGCAAGACCAGCATCGCTATCATAGCCGTAGAGTCAAGACTCGGGCATTTCAAGAAGGGGACTTAGTTCTCCGACTGATTCAAGATCAGACAGATATGGATAAGTTATCCCCGCCTTGGGAAGGACCTTTTGTGGTCAGTAAGAATCTTAATAATGGCTCGTATTATCTTATTGATATACGTGAGCACAAGAAGTCACACACATCTGAGCAGGAGACCGACAGGCCATGGAATATTGCTGATCTTAGGCCTTACTATACTTGAGCCACCGGCTCTCCCCATTGTGCATACTTCTGTAGATGTATATATCTTTTTATGATAAGTATAATAAAGACGACATCCCTAAAAATTTAGGACCTCTATCATTTCATTTATGTGTATCCATGTCTTTATTAATTGGTCATAAGGTCACTTGGGGGCTTCCTACCCACCAGGTTTAGCTTTCATACCCTCTTGACTGGCCTGAGTCACCATATTATGAGTTCCACCTTCCTGTTTGCAACATGCTACTCCGTAAGGTGACCCGCCGAACTCTTAACAGTCAATCTTTTTTTAAGATCCTGAACTTGTTAAGATTAAGACAGCGGTTTGTGTCATGTGAGAGCCAGCTTATAGTGAGCTAGGATAAACTCAACGGTTGTGTGGCCTTGAAAGCACGGGGCCTGTGAGCCAACTTGTTTGGTTGTGTTTTGGAAAACCGGCCCAACAATTATTTGAGATTTTTTGTATCTCTCTTTTGGTTTCTTTGGATATTTTTATCTTAAGTTGTTGCTTTTGTGCAAATTTTGACTACCCGGGTCATAAGGTTCCAGATTATATTGGTAACCCGCCCTGGCTTTTGGACTTTAAGTCTCCAGTATGTTTTGGTTTGAACAGTTGTGGTCATGAGGCTGCAAGTCTTTGGGTTGTCACTCGCGTTGGTTGTTGGTTTCTCAGCCGCCAACATGACTTGATTATAGGTATGTTTTCAATTATCATATAAGACTATGAGTCTTCGGGTTTGGTAACCCACCTGGGCTTTTGACCTTAAGTCACCAGTATGTTTTGCTTGAATAGCCTTGGTTATGGTATATTTAGTAGTTGTGTAAGGCTACATATTTTTGGGTTGTCACCCGCCCTGGCTTTTGACTTTAAATCGCCAGTACGTATGTTGTTTAATTTTTTGCAGGACATGCAAAACTTCAAATGAAAATAATAATGTGGTACGGCTCATATATATGATCACATTAGGCCTATCATGATGATTAAACTGGTGGATCAAAAGTCAAGGTCAACATGCATGAAGGCATGACATGGAGGATCATTGTTTTATACAACCCTATTACAAGGCTTTACATTGAGCCCAAAAAAGTTTGAATCAAGTGTTTCTGGAGCTACACTCCCATAACCCGGCCTGGGAGCCACCTGGGTCATCATCACTATGATCAATTGTCTTCCTGCCGCCCATGAAGATTGTGGGTCATCCCGCGCCAGCTCTTCCTCGTCAATCATCAGAAGATCATCCGTTGTCCAGTAGATGCTAGTTAAAGCTTCAAATGTGGCTTCGTCATTTAGTATAATGGAATGATCAACATCATGAGCGAAGATATGCTTACGCCAAGGAGGAATGAGATTTACGACGTCTTGAGCGAGCGGTTTGATTTTGTTGTTGTTATCATCATAAGTTGGTGTGTACTTATTTAAATTTAGCTCCTCAATAAGCTTGCAAGCCACGGGACACATCTCCCTGACGCATTGGTTGAAGTCTTTTTCTTCGAAGACTAACTCATCATCTTTGAATTCCATGCACCTGGTGGCTATTTCCTCTGAGTCAACCTTGGATTGCCACGCCTTGGCCCGGCCAAGAGCAACGATGGCTCCGGCTCGAGCGACTGATAATTATATTTCTTCAATTTTGACAGGGAATGTTGACAGATGATCCAGAACAGTCTTGATTTGACTCGGCGGCTTTTTGTTTCCTCCTAAAGCCCGGGCGGGTGACAGAATTTGAATGTGTGTGTGTGTGTGTGTGTGTGTGTGTGAAGCCAGGAGGGTTACATAATTTGAATGGCACATTACACTTATCGAAGGTGGCGGCTGTCATATGAGAGATGTGTTGTTTTAAGCCAGATAACTCTTCAGTTACCGGCTTAAGCGCAACTTCAGCATCTTCGGCCTTTTTTTGTCACAGCAGCCTTGTCAGTCTCCCAGGTGGCTCTCTCAACATCAAAGCCCACTTTAAGTTTCTCAATTTCTTCTAATGAGGCCTTTAGTTCTGACTTGGCTTTGGAGGTTTCTGTCTGCTGTAGCTTTAAACTTTTTCTCAAATCGCCAACTTGCGATTCGTTCATGATCAATTCTACCTGAAATGAATGAGGCAATGGTTTCAATGCATGGAGCAAGTTTGATGACATAAATTCGTCAAGTACCAAATACATTACAAGAAATATACTTGGCACTTGGGGGCTAATATAGGTCATTTTTATCTATAAGACCCGACTCGTCTTATTAATACTAAGACGGCCCTTGAGGGCTACATATTCGGATTTCATAAGTGCTATGAGCCGGTGTTTGGAAAGCTACACAAAGTTCATTCAAGATTAATATTTGAAGACCCGGTTTATCTTGACAAGATAAGCCGGCCCTTGAGAGTTATGGTTTGGACATTATCACGAAGTCTCATGCATATTCAACATTTCTTCTTATACTTAAGACTTGGCGGCTATATAAATATATATGGAAAGGGGTTAGCAACATACCTCATAGCGTTCCTTCATAAGGGTCACTAAGCCGGCTTCCAGATCACAACTAGTATGGAGAAGGTTCAGATAACCTGCATGGACCTCGCTCACACTGAAGGAGATTCTTCCTTGGTGCTATGCTTGGTTAGCACAGTGGAAGCCCCTGGCGTTTTATAAGCCGTCCCAGTGATAGTCACATCGTTAGAGTCCTTTTCGAGGGGATCTCTTCGGCTAGCTTTGAAGGAGTCGGCGACTTAGGGATCGATGGGTCATGACTGGCCGCCGGGTTAAGCTCAGTGTCCATCTGTTCAGGGATGGTAGCATCAATTGATGGTGGCAGATCATTGATAGGTTCCTCAGGATCCTGAATGAGGGCCTCAGAAATTTCAGATGTCTGTTTTCTGGTTCAACAGTTTGAAGACCCATCAAGCTTTTGTGTCTTGCCTGCTTTCGCGGCACCTCTGCAACAAAGATACAAAGTCTATGAGTATATCATTACAAATCATTGATAAACAAATGAAAATACTAACCCTTGGGCGATCTTGAAAGTTGGCACTTGAGTCCCAGTAGAGTCGCGAGATGATGGAGACGAGTTCTCATAATTTGAGTTGGAAGGATTAAGAGGTTGACGTATGAGGTCGGCTAATGGATAAAGAGAGTCTGGGTTATGTGGCACATCATGTTGACGCTTGCAAGCAGCATGTGTATTGGGTAAGCCGGAGACGAGGTCTTGAGAGCCGCCACTCGGGTCGGGCATCTTAACTCATGTTGTTGTTTCTTCAAAAGAAAGTTAGGATCCAAGTGAGCAAGAGGATGAGAAAATTTCACCTTCTGGATGACCCACCAAATTTTCTTTCTTGGTAAGGGCTTTGAGCCTAAGGAAATTATAGTTACCTCTGATGCGTCTGCATGACTGGTCTCGGCCTCTTCCTGAGAGGAATTAGTGTCAATAAGTTGCATAAACAGAAGGCTAGGAGAGTCAAGTTCTACTTCTAACAAGTCAAATGGGAAAAGATCCTGAGCCGTTTGCTTGCTGCGACGACTCGTGCCATAGGATTTTTTTCCCCTTGCCCTCTAAGCTAGAGCGGCAGTGGCTTGTATTTTCTTCTTCCAGAATGGAGAGTTGGAGTATTTGTACATGAGTCAAGGGGTTAAATTTTGACGTACAAAAGATAGACAAGTAAGACAAAGTTTATTGAAGACACTTACAACTGGAGCCGGGTTAAGGGCGCGGAAAGGGTTCAAACCCGTCTTGCTACAGTTATGCAATGATTCCCCAAGAAATGACTTAATGGTATCATTGATTTCCTTATCAGTTAATTGTGTTGAGTTGAAGCATTGTGGGTCCTTGGTATCACCCACGTATTGGCACATTAAGCCACTGCACCGGCTCAAAGGCAAGATCCTCCAGGCGACCCAGTAGCGAACAAGATCAATTCCGGTCAAACCGTTGGCTATTAAGGCCCGGACATTTGAAAAGGTGGAGGCATATAAACCGCATTCTACAGCGGCAGTCGACCTGGAAGCAGGCCGCTGGTAGTGAGCTGGTAGGGGTGATAACCTAGCAGGGGGTTCTCTCTGGCTGGGGAAGTGTCCTTGCAATAAAACCAAGTGTACTTCCAGTCTTTGGGGTGGCTTAGCAGGGCGGCTGATGGGAAAGTTACCTCTCTCCGCCTCTGAATGGATACACCGCCAAGTTCCAGACTAAGCTCGTCTGACATCTTAGTCTGGCGGTTGATATAATAATAGTCTCTAATCATGTCAATGGAGGGCTCTTCCCCAAGGCATACCTCGCAGAACACTTGGAAGTTGCATATGGTGGAGACCGAATTGGGACCAATATCTTGTGGATGAAGGTTGTAAAAATGCAGAACGTCTCGGAAGAATTTTGAGCCGGGCGGTGAGAAGCCATGGAGTCGGTGGTCTCTGAAGACTACAACCTCACCCTCCTGGGGTTGAGGGGGACATTCAAAACATGTAACCCGCCAATTGATGACCTCTTTGGCGGGTAAAACCCCCATGGTCACATAATCAGCAAGCGTGTCCTCTGTGGCCCGGGATGCAGCCCAGTCGCAAGTAGTGGGGGACTTAGTCATGGTGAGTCAAAAGAATGAGCTGTAACCAAAGATAAGGAGGTGGTGGATAAAAAATTACTATGATTAGCCACCTGAATGATCATATAACAATTCAACAATGATGAGCTGGATATAGTTAAAAGGCTATGCATTATGGGCTATTGAAGTGATTGTGAGACGCCCTAGCCATGGAACAGAACAATTACCAGATTATAAGTACATAGCGGGTTAAGTTGAGAAGGTATAAGCCGGCCAGCATTATCGGCGGGTTATATAAAACTTTGGATTTCTTGGCAGCTCATACATTCATCATTAAGCCGGCCAGGTTTTGGCGGGTTACAAAAGTTATTATTTAAGAAGCTTGAGCAAAGAATGGCGGGTCAATTATTTATGAAATCAAGATTTTTGAAATTCCACCAAGTATGGGACAAACAAGTTTCATAGATTGTGCCTATAATTTTGGATCTACGACATCTCAGGAAATAAAGAACAATTCCAAAACCTAAGGTACAGTTGCAGAAAAAGTGGCAAGCTATGCATGGATTCTGAAGAAAAGGGGATCTACACAAGATGCAAGATAAAGGCTAACACTGCTATTGCGCCATGTCTACTTCATTTTGGATTGAACTAAAGCAGAAAGTGGATGAAGTTTAGAGAGCCGCAATGAACAGGCTGATGAACTACATGAACTACTATGACCTAATGCGGATCTGAAGTAGAAAAGGAGGAATACCTGACGATGTTGAAGAAGAGCGGGGGTGCGCTACCGTTATCTGGTCCGGTCAGGTTGATGCACCAACCTTTGTCGGAATTGCTGGTGAAGAACGCCTGGAGCGGCAAAGCTCTGGTGCAGCAGAGGTCGCGAGGAGGAAGAAGAAGTGGAGGCGAAGGGGGTAAAAGTGAAAAGGAACCCCTCCATGCCTATTTATAAGGGAAAAGTGAAACAGTGAAATGGTAGACGTGGAAATCAAGCAGACGTCATGATTATCACACTAGAGGCGCCTCGATTCTTGGATGAGCAATTACTGCGAAATAGATTGGTTGTGGTGTAATAGGTTGTTTCTGAATTTGCTTAGCATGACATCATGGAGGGTTAGGAAGATTCATTCAAGGTTAAACATTGGAAAGGAAGATTCGCCAACCCTAAGTAGTGAAGATTGACATGAACAAGCTCAAATCAATCTGGGGCCTAATGTTGGGGATATAACCCTAAGGTATGACCCGCCTAGGAGGGGCCGGGTTATACTGTTGGCGCCTCAATAAAAGAAAGCCCAAGTAGGTCCAAGACAATGAAATATGAAGACTAGTGGCGGCTTACAAGGTGGGCCTGCAGAAGGTCCAAGACATGGCGGTAGATTCATGACCCGGAAGGTGTGAGCCGCCATGATGGAGACTTGCCTAACAAGGTAGGGCGACTTAGAAACAGAGTTGGTCATGTTGTGTGATCTGACTTGGACTGTTGTAAGCCCAGGGTCTCGACCTGTGTATTTAAAGGAGAGACCCTATGGTGGGTTAACTTAAGAAACAATTGATCGAGAGCTATTGATAGAGGCCAAGGTGTCCCGTCTTTCGATGAGATGATGGATATCGCTTTGGTGGAAGTCGACTTTGACGATCCGACTACGAACGTGCGAGGACGTCGTGCCTTAGCAATCGCTAAACCAACTCTGAGAGGTTATTGACCACGCCGGAGGACGATCAACCTGACCACGAGGGTGTGTTTCCTGCGAGCAAACGAAGAACAAGCAAGAAACTAAGATTGCAATCTGGATATTGCGAATATAAGATGAAAGCTTTGTTGATCAAGGTGGGGTTCTGTGACGCCTTTGTCTGGTCGTTGAACACAAACGAAGTACGCGAAGTTGCAGCTTTGGCGAACTTTAATCTAAACAAAACCCAAAGTCTAAATGGTGCCCTAAGGGCTGTATATATGGAGGAAGAGAGGGGGAATTTCGTGGCCCTTGGTGGAGGGGTCCGAAATCAACCCTATCTCTTGTTTCCCCACACATACGGACTCTAAAAATAGCCTATACTTATCTATTTCGAAATTACGTGGGCCTGGCCCAATAAAAAGGTGACGCAGCACCTATAATAGCCTCTGGACGAAATTTATGAAGTGACATCTTGTATATTTCGTCCAAGGCTTCATGCACTCATTATGGTGGCTTCAAAGACCTGAAATCATCACTTGTAACTCTATTCTTGTTCCCCTTGCGCATGCCATCATCTCCATGCTTGTTCTTGCTCCAATGTTCATCCTTCTCCAAGCTAGGCCCTTCATTTGTAAGCAAAACAAATGTATCCAATTTAGGCAGCATCATATTCTCATGAACATTAGAATCATTACCAAGAAACGAAAGTACCTGGTAATTTAGTTGGCATGCACGAGCTCTTGTAATTGGTCCAGTATGTATAGCAGCAGGGGCTGTGGGTGTAACAATGGTATTGATTTCCTCATCATCCTCCCCTTCTTGAAATGAAGTCGTCCTCGACAGAAGCTCATCTTCCTCACCCAAATAAGGCTTCAAATCTGCAATGTGAAAAGTGGGACTAACCCCAAAATCTGCAGGCAGCTCAAGTTTATATGCATTATCATTTATTTTCTCTAACACCTTAAAGGGACCATCAGCCCGTGGCATAAGCCTTGACTTGCGCAAATCAGGAAATCTATCCTTACGCAAATGTAACCAAACAAGATCTCCAGGTGCAAACACAACATGTTTTCTACCCTTATCTCCAGCAAGTTTATATTTGGCATTCATATGCTCAATGTTTTCCTTAGTTAACTCATGCATTTTTAAAATCAATTCAGCACGTTGTTTAGCATCAAAATTAACCTTCTCCGAAGATGGAAGAGGCAACAAATCAATAGGTGCACGAGGTAGGAAACCATACACAACTTCAAAAGGGCAGATCTTAGTAGTAGAATGCAATGAACGATTATAAGCAAAGTCAATATGAGGCAAGCATTCCTCCCACATTTTCTGACTACTCTTCAAAACAGCGCTAAGCATAGTAGACAATGTTCTATTGACTACTTCAGTTTGGCCATCAGTTTGGGGGTGACAAGTACTACTAAAAAGCAGTTTAGTCCCCAACTTAGCCCATAAACATCTCCAAAAGTGGCTAAGAAATTTAGTATCACGATCTGAAACAATAGTATTTGGCACACCATGCAAGCGAATAATTTCACGAAAGAACAAATTAGCAACATTAACAGCATCATCGCTTTTATGACATGGTAAAAAGTGTGCCACTTTCGAGAATCTATCCATGACAACAAATATGCTATCCCTCCCCTTCTTTGTTCGAGGTAAACCTAAAACAAAGTCCATAGATATATCCTCCCAAGGAACACTAGGTACAGGCAAAGGCATATATAAACCATGAGGATTGAGTCATGGCTTAGCTTTTTGACATGTAGTGCAGCAAGCAATAAAACGCTCAACATCCCGTCTCATCTTTGGCCAATAGAAATGTGTAGCAAGTACGTCCTCCCACTTCTTCACGCCAAAGTGTCCCATTAATCCTCCTCCATGCGCCTCCTGCAACAACAAAAGACGAACGGAGCTAGCTGGAATGCATAGCTTGTTAGCACGAAACACAAATCCATCGTTAACGACAAACTTGTTCCACATTCTTCCTTCTTCACAATTCTGCATTACATCTTTGAAATCAGGATCATGCACATATTCATCTTTGATGGTCTCCAAACCAAATATTTTGAAGTCAAGTTGTGAAAGCATAGTATAGCGACGAGACAATGCATCAGCAATAACATTTTCTTTTCCCTTCTTGTCTTTAATGACATAAGGGAAAGTCTCAATGAATTCAACCCATTTAGCATGTCTACAATTCAGTTTAGCTTGACTTTTAATATGTTTCAAAGATTCATGATCAGAATGTATAACAAATTCTTTGGGCCATAAATAATGTTGCCATGTTTCTAAAGTCCGAACAAGAGCATATAATTCTTTATCATAAGTAGAATAATTCAGACTAGGCCCACCCAATTTTTCAGAAAAGTATGCAATAGGTTTGCCATCTTGTAATAACACACCTCCTAATCCAATTCCACTAGCATCACATTCAAGCTCAAAAGTCTTATTAAAATCAGGAAGTTGGAGTAAAGGAGCATGTGTCAACTTATCTTTCAATACCGAGAAGGCTTCTTCCTGTGCGGTACCCCAAAGAAAAGGCACATCTTTCTTTGTAAGCTCATTGAGAGGTGCAGGAATGGTGCTTAAATCTCTCACAAAATGCCTATAGAATCCAGTGAGGCCAAGAAAACTCCACACTTGTGTGACCGTTTTGGGCTGCGGACAACTCTCAATAGCTTCAATCTTGGCTTTATCAACTTCAATTCCCTGTGGAGTAACAACATAGCCAAGAAAAGATACTCGGTCGGTGCAAAAGGTGCACTTCCCAAGGTTACCAAACAAACGTGCATCACGTAGAGCAATAAAAACAGCACGTAAATGTTCCAAATGTTCTTCAGAAGATCTGCTATAAATCAGTATATCATCAAAATAGACTACCACAAATCGTCCAATGAAAGCACGTAAAACTTCGTTCATTAGTCTCATGAAAGTACTAGGCGCATTAGTTAACCCAAAAGGCATGACTAACCACTCATATAATCCAAACTTAGTTTTAAATGCTGTTTTCCATTCATCCTCCAATTTCCTACGAATTTGATGGTATCCACTACACAAATCAACTTTGGAGAATATTGTAGGGCCACTCAATTCATCAAGCATATCATCTAGCCTAGGAATAGGATGACGATAACGAATAGTAATATTATTAATGCCTCTACAATCAACACACATACGCGATGTACCATCCTTTTTTGGCACTAGAATAATAGGAACAGCACAAGGACTAAGGGATTCGCATATATAACATTTGTCGAGAAGCTCTTGCACTTGACGCATAATCTCCTTCGTCTCCTCTGGATTGGTATGGTATGGCGCACGGTTTGGCAGTGAAGCACCGGGAATTAAGTCAATCTGATGCTCAATCCCTCGAATAGGTGGTAATCCCGGTGGCACGTCTTGTGGAAAGACGTCAGCGAACTCCTGCAAAATGTTAGTGATAGCAGGAGGCAAAGAGGAAGGCACGTCCTCGAATGAAAATAAGGCCTCTTTGCACACAAAAGCATAGCAAACAGATTTGCTGAAATCTAGCTCATCAATATCAAATTTAGTGGCAAATAAACATGCACTTTTCAATTTCATTTCAGAAGCAACACTAGATGGTTTATGATTAGGCTTAATTTGTTGCTCAAATTCTTTTGCCACAATCTGATTTTCACTCTTATTCTTCTCCTGTTTTGCTTTATTAGCTCTATTAATACCATCTTTCAAAATAGAATCAGGAGTCATAGGAAGCAAAGTAATATTTTTATCCTTATGAACAAGAGTATACCGATTGTTTCTAACATGGTGTACAGAATTTTTATCAAATTGCCATGGTCTACCAAGTAATAAGGAACATGCTTGCATAGGTACCACATCACAATCAACATAATCAGCATATGTAGAGATACTAAAATGCACATGAACAGTACGTGTTACCTTAACCTTGCTGCTGTTGTTGAACCATTGGATGTAGTAAGGATGTGGATGTGGTCTTGTGGTGAGAGAAAGCTTCTCCACCATCTCCATGCTAGCCAAGTTGTTGCAGCTCCCTCCATCTATGATGACGCACACAGAATGTTCTTTCACAACTCCCTTGGTATGGAACAAATTGTGCCTCCGATTTTGCTCAGCTTGTGTGACCTGCACACTCAAAACACGTTGAGCAACTAAACATTCATACCTGTCAGTGTCTTCAGGAGCCATGTATTGCTTCTCATGATCAGAATCATCTCCACCATGTTCTTCATGTGTAATAAGAGCCAAAGTCTCCTCATCATAGTCACTAGCGGACTTATATCCACCATCCGCGGTAGCAATCATCACACGCGGAGATTTGCATTCTCTCGCATAATGACCTCCTCCCTTACAACGACGACAAATAATATCACTTGTGTGCCCTGTTGATGCCATGGAAGAAGAAGAACTCTGTGCAGGCCTAGCAGGTGCGCTCTTGGCAGATAATGGTGGTTGTGCCTGTTTTCTTGTATCACGACTGGAGGAGGCACCTGATTGAGGTGCTGGTGCAGTTGAAGTAGAAGATGCATGCGGTGTCCATGATGAAGGTCGGCCTGCAGAAAAGTTAGTTCGCGCCAATGCTTGTCGATCCTGCACTTCACGTTCAGCTTTACAAGCAAGATGGAATAAACGAGTGATATTAGTATACTCCTTATAGTCTAGAATGGTCTGAATCTCTCTATTTAATCCACCCAGAAAATGTGCAAGCATAGCTTCATTCTCCTCAACAATACCACATCTAATCATGCCATTTTGTAATTCCTGATAATATTCTTCTCCAGAATTTTTTCCTTGTCTTAAGCGCTGTAATTTTTGAAGCAATTCACGTTGATAATATGGTGGAACCCAACGAGTACGCATAGCAGTTTTCAAAGCAGCCCAAGTAGTTGGAATAGGATATAATCTACAATGTTCAGACCACCATACACATGCAAAACTAGTGAAAGCACAAACAGCAGCGGCAACCTGTCTCTCCTCGGGATATTGTAAACATGTAAATCGTTGTTCAGTTTCTAACTCCCAAGTAAGATATATATCAGGAACATATCTACCCTTGAAAGGTGGAATATTCAATTTCAGTTTAGGAAGATGGTCATGATCTCGTACCTGAGGGAAAGCCCTACCATTGTGATTATTTGCATGTGGACGACCTGGTGGTTGTGGTGCAGGTGGTTGCACGTAGTTCTGATTTTGAGCAACCTCATCCTCGTAATCTCCCACATAATCATCCTCCTCCGCATCAGCAGCAGGAGCCACAGAAGTATCAACAGCAGCACCAACAGTTTGGCCAAACGCAAGAGGAACACGGCTCGCTCGGCGGAGGTCTGTTTCGTGACGTGGAGGTAGTTGTTGTTGTTGTTGTTGGAGAGGTGCGTTAGGTGCAGCGGGTGGTGGTGGTGGAAGACGCGCGAGCAATTCATTAAACTAGTTATCGAGCTTTGTTTCGAACGTCTTCTCCATGCCATCTATCTTCTCCATGGCCTCTTCAAATCTGTTTAGCACATCTTGCACCTGTCCACTCATCATTTGCTGAAATTTATCATGCAAATCCTTATTCATCATGTTCTCCCAGTCAGTCTCGCCGGCTTGTGATCCTGGCATGGTTAGCAGCAATAGAAACACACAAGAATATGATCCTACAGACTACTAACAAGAGGTGGTGGTGGGTGTCGCAAATCCATCAAGCAAATCTCAAATTCTTACCAGTTCTTACCCAGCAGCAGGCGGTGATCGGCAACCGTTGTAGTCAAAAACTCTCAAAGCTTGGATAGAGCGATTACCAAGGAGAGTCAAACGCACGATGTAGATGTATGTGGAGCTGGGAAGGCTTATAATATGGTAGCAAAAAGGGTCAGCAATAATCAATTCAGAGATGCAAAGTTGAATAAACGCTCAACGACGGTACTGTGCTGGTCCTAGGCTAGACTGTGCTAGAGACGCGAGCCTAGAACACTAACAAAATCACGGCACGGCACGTAAACAAGGGAAAAGCAGACTCTGGATTTTTTTTTGCTCTTTTTTTGCGCTGTTTTCTTTTTGCGCTGCTTTTTTTTTGCGAAAAATCACTATAATGGCGAGTGTCTCAAAACTCTTCCTAGGTCAAACTGACAGGATGGGCACGAAATTTTTTTGACCAAATTTTTTTTTTCGACTGCCCGGACCCAAAAACTGGAAACGGGTAAAAAAACTTCATATAATGGCACCTGTCTCAAAACACTCAGAAACACCTAAAAATAGGATAGCCAGATTTTTTTTCGAAAAATGCATTTTCGAAAAATTTTGGGCCTAAACGGAGGGTGGTTTCCGGACTCTTTTTTTTTCGAAACCTACTCCGGCAAGGAAACACGAATCGGAATCTAGATGGATCTCAAAAAAAAACCTAATATGACAAGAACTCGGATTGGTGGTGGATATATGATGGTAGATGGCAGCGGTGGTGGTATATGACAGCGGTGGTGGTATATGGATACGGATTCGAAGCGGTGGCGGATAAGCGGTGGTGGTAGATGGCAGGGGCGATGATGATGGTGCGGCGGCGGCATGACAACTTATGACCAGAACTCGAAACTCTAAAAGACTAGACTCTAAGACCAGCAACTAGACACGAGATGCAACCGCAAATTCAACAAAGCAAAACCCTAAAAAGATTATGCAAAGGCTCAGATTGGTTTGGATAACAGACTCGATCTAAACTACGAAAAACTGTAAAATCTCACCGAGCAACCTGGAAATTTGATACCACTTGATAGAGGCAAAGGTGTCCCGTCTTTCGATGAGATGATGGATATCGCTTTGGTGGAAGTCGACTTTGACGATTCGACTACGAACGTGCGAGGACGTCGCGCCTTAGCAATCGCTAAACCAACTCTGAGAGGTTATTGACCACGCCGGAGCACGATCAACCTGACTACAAGGGTCTGTTTCCTGCGTGCAAACGAAGAACAAGCAAGAAACTAAGATTGCAATCTGGATATTGCGAATATAAGATGAAAGCTTTGTTGATCAAGGTGGGGTTCTGTGACGCCTTTGTCTGGTCGTTGAACACAAACGAAGTACGCGAAGTTGCAGCTATGGCGAACTTTAATCTAAACAAAACCCAAAGTCTAAACGGTGCCCTAAGGGCTGTATATATGGAGGAAGAGAGGGGGAATTTCGTGGCCCTTGGTGGAGGGGTCCGAAATCAACCCTATCTCTTGTTTCCCCACACATACGGACTCTAAAAATAGCCTATACATATGTATTTCGACATTACATGGGCCTGGCCCAATAAAAAGGTGACGCAACACCTATAATAGCCTCTGGACGAAATTTATGAAGTGACATCTTGTATATTTCGTCCAAGGCTTCATGCACTCGTTATGGTGGCTTCAAAGACCTGAAATCATCACTTGTAACTCTGTTCTTGTTCCGCTTGCGCATGCCATCATCTCCATGCTTGTTCTTGCTCCAATGTTCATCCTTCTCCAAGCTAGGCCCTTCATTTGTAAGCAAAACAAATGTATCCAATTTAGGCAGCATCATATTCTCATGAACATTAGAATCATTACCAAGAAACGAAAGTACCTGGTAATTTAGTTGGCGTGCGCGAGCTCTAGTAATTGGTCCAGTATGTATAGCAGCAGGGGCTGTGGGTGTAACAATGGTATTGATGTCCTCATCAGCTATGTCAAGCGAATCCGCTCCCTTCTAATCGATATCTAATCAATACAACTCAAAGCAGGACGTAGGCTTTTACCTTGTTGTGAGGGGCCGGACCTGGGTAAACCTTCTATCTTTCGTCCCGCTCAACTCCTTCAAACTAACCTACATTGCGATTGCTCCACACCTAATTCCTTTCACAAGGGCATCTGTCGTGACAAAACTACGACAGGGTCTAGATTGGTTTTTGTGGCTACAGAGGTTTGCAGCGGCGAAACTTCTGATCTAGGGTTATTTCTGATGGCTTCTCTATTTATAGGATTTTTTAACGTTGGAATCACATGAAGATGGGCCTCGAGGTGGGCACGACCCACTTGGGCGCGCCTGGGCCTCCTGGTGCACCCAGGTGTCTTGTTATCACCTCCTTCACCTTCTAGTCCTCATGAAGCTTCTAGTGCCTCTTTTGTTCCAAAAAATCGTCAAAAAGTTCCCTTGCATTTGGAGAACTTTATTTCTGCACAAAAAACAACACCACGGTAGTTCTGCTGAAAACAGTGTCAGTTCCATCCAAATCATACCAAAACCATATAAAATTGTTGTAAACATGCCATGGATACTTCATAAATTATAGATACGTTGGAGACGTATCAGGCCCTACTGGCTATCACCATTGTCGAGGCTACCCCAGCCTCGGTCGATCAAGGTGTGTAGGTCATCGACTTGAAGGCCTCTGCTCCTCCTGGGCCCAGGATCGAAACGCTGATGGACAATGGCAGTTGTGCATGTTGGGTCGGTGTCAGGTGCACATTATCTATTTTGTGCATGTGCGGTTCATTATATTCTTGTAAATTAGCGAGCTAATGGTTTGTAAATTACTCGTCAAACTAGGCACTAGACCAATTTGAGCATATATATGCTCGGTTGATTTGTTCATGCATGTCAAATATGTCAATTGTATGGGTTGTCCTATCTATATATTATCTCAATTGGCAATATGGACAATTAATATTCAAATGTCTTCTGGACATTGGTGTTGACCGTTATGTCAATAACATGGACATCTTCTATTCCACAGGGCACACACTTAAACTGAATGAGCTGGGTATGATACTAATACTTTGCATGTAAATTTAAGAACTTGGCAAACAACATTTGAGTAACATATATACAGTGATGACACTATTCGACAAAAGGCGGATCTAGGTAACGCGATACTTAACAATCCCAAACTTGACAATTTTGACAACCATATGGTTCATATCTACATGCTTAACATAGTAACAACTAGCACATTTTAGGAGACATAGGGCCAACAACCACAACTATCCATTGGAAGCAGCTTGATCACGGTGACTCGGCATCTCGTCAATGAAAAGGAAGAGCCCTCTTGTGCCTTCATAGAGCATGAGTAGAACAAGTTCTCCAATTTTCCAATGTGGATGCATTGCCACTACAAGCGAGAACTTGTTAATTTGAATGGTTCCATTTCTCCGGGAAATGCAGTACCTTGAAAGTTTAATTCGGCCACGCCAGGAAATCTACTCAGGAACAACTGCATTGCGCAATTTATATTGCAATGAAGAATAAAAACCAATTGTAACATATAGCTTATGAACATCAAGATAAAAATAAGACTTTGTACTAGCGTTTTGTGCACACAATTGGTCTTGTTCAATGTGTGCACCAGTGGTAGAATTAATCCCATCCAAAATCCAGCATTCGTACGCTGTGCTATCTCTATCAGATTATCAACAAATTTTATGACATGCTCCAAATCTTTCCAGTGAAATTTTGTGCACCGAGTAACATACAAATCATTAACTATGCATCCAACATATCCTTCTTAAAGGGTGGAAATGGGTTACTTACTCAGAACATGGCAGAAGAATAGTGTGCATAAATTTGTAATTAGTATTTGTCACTGCCAACAGTCAGAAAATGAAATCACAATTGGTTGCTTAAATAGTGATCAGTTAGTCAGAACAAATACCGTAATTTTGCTAAGTAATATGCCAACATGGCAAAAGTTTAAAGAACACTAACCTCGATCAGACTGTGATCGGCTGATAATGTTGGGGAAGTAAACATCCATGTTAATTAGATCAGGTTGTGGTGCACGCACTAGAATTTTATTGCCAGCTTTCGGTTCCTAAAACTTAGAAAATTTTCTCCAAAGGTCCGCATCAAAATAGGAGTGACCATCTTTATCAATTTTTACCCTAACTGTCATTGTGAATCCATGTTGCGTTGTCAATATGACATCCATGGAGATATCAACAAAGTAAACACCAAGATTTCCTTCTACACGTGCTCTTCCAATGCAAGGAATGTACTACTTGAAATGATAATTAAGATCGTTATATATATTGAAATAACAGAGCAACATGCAAATATGGGAGTAACTAAGAGAACAGAACAATATATAGCTGAAAGCACAGTACAAAAATATATAATTGAAAAGATAATGTAACAAAGATTTCTTGCAAATATGACATTAACTGAAAGAATAATACATCAGTAATTTGCCTAATTTAAAAAAATCATCTTCAATGTATAGGATTCATGTGGCACCGTAACTTTTATCCAAATGTAGCAATATATGGTATATGTTCATAAATTTAGGCCATGCCAGCCGTGGTAGGGTGAGATTGAAGATAGCGAGCGGTCTCTGAAGTCATCTGGTGTGGTGAGATAGAACCTCGTTTCCGACTGGCCGCGACCACACTGGCCTGGTTTGTGCCTGCATTGTGGACACTTGAATGAAAACTCTTGAATCGGCTAGAAGAAAAATGAATCCACGACAATTTTTTCCGGTTGATTAACAGGGGCAGAAGGACTATGATAAGAGATGAGCAAATATTCCGCTAAATTAATCACCTTCTCACTGAGAAAAATCCCCAGCCCAAGCCCGCCAAAAATCCCTCCGAAAACCCCACTAAAGTAGAGTGTAGAAAGTCGGTGTAGATAGGCAGCGGCAAGCGGTAGGGACGAAATCTTGTGCCATTTGGAGCGCGACCGCCACCCACCGACGACAGTCATCTAAGTTGGGGATGGCCACCACGATAGAAGTTGATGACGTGCAAAGTCGCGGAGGAGTGCATGGCGAGTGAGTGGGGAAGAAGTGGGGAGGGTGAGGTTTTTTTTTCCTTTTTGACATGTGGGTGAACGCACATGGTTCGTAGAGGCAAAGGACATGAACTGTGTGTAATAAGAAATCACCAAGATTGAAGGGGAATCCAAATTTCCTTTGTCCTTTGTCCTTGAGTTTTTTTCTATGATCAACATAGACCCTGCAAATCACCATGATCAAATTTGGCACTTTTCTTGGCTCATGTACTATATTTAGGCGATTATGTGTATTTTCTAGGCATTAATGCACATAATTCAAATTTAGACAATGAGTGGATGATAAGTGCACAAAACGGTCTAGAAAATCATGTTCGTGGTATTTAATAAATTTGCATGCCTTTAACAAGGAATGGGCAGAGATTTCAAAGATATGTGTGGCAAGAGTCAACCACAAACGTGTTGTTTATTAGTTTTTCAACTATTCAAAAATGAAAGACATGCTTGAAAAACATGACGCCTGGCATGGGGGCATTGTATGGCCTCACCATGCCCTGGTAACAAATTGAGAAGGTTTGGCTTATGTTGCCATGCACACTCTTCATAAAACAAACCATCACCGTGGAAGTTTTGTGGTTTCGAGAGGGAAATCACCAAGATTGAATGGGAATCTAGATTTCCTTCGCCCTTTGTCCTTGAGTTTCTTCTACGATCAACATACACCCTACAAATCACCATGTTCAAAATTGGCAGAAAATCGATGCATGAAAAACAGCACAAAAATGGTCTGAAAAAACATGCTCGTGGTATAAGTAAATGTTCATGCCTTTTACCAGGAATGGATAGAGATTTCAAGGGTATCTGTGGCAAAAGTCAACCACAAACATGTCGTTTATTGATTTTCAACTATAGAAAAATGAAAGACATGTTTGAAAAACATGACATCTGGAATGGTGCCATCATATGGCCTCTCCATGCCCTAAAAATGAAAGACATGTTTGAAAAACATGATGCCTGGCATGGTGCCATGGTATGGCCTCTCCATGCTTTGGTAAAAAATTGAAAAGGTTTGCCTTATGTTGTCATGCATACTCTTAATAAATCGAACCATCACCAAGGAAGTTTCGTGGTTCCGAGAGGAAAATTATAAAAATTGAAGGGGAATCCAAATTTCCTTCGTCCTTTGTTCTTGAGTTGTTTTCTACGATCAACATACACCCTACAAATCATAGTTTTCAAATTTGTCACTTTTCCGGGCTCATTTACCATATTTAGGTGATTATGTGCATTTTCTAGGCATTAATGCACATAATTCGAATTTATACAATCGGTGCATGAAAAAGTGCAAAAAATGGTGTGGAGAAACATGCTTGTGGTATTTAGTAAATTTTCATGCCTTTTACAAGGAGTGGGCAGAGATTTCAAGGATATGTGTGGCAAGAGTCAACCACAAACATGTCGTTTATTGGTTTTTCAACTATAGAAAAATGAAAGACATGCTTGAAAAACATGAAGCCTAGCATGCTGCCATCGTATGGCCTCACCTTGCCCGGGTAAAAATAATATGGTTTGGCTTATGTCGCATGCATGTTCTTCATGAAACGAACCATCACCAAGTAAGTTTCGTGGTTTTGAGAGGGAAATCACCAAGATAGAATGGGAATCCAAATTTCTTCGTCCTTGAGTTTTTTTCTACGATCAACATACACTCTGCAAATGACCGTGATCAAATTTGGCACTTTTTGGGCTCATTTACCATATTTAGGTGATTATGTGCATTTTCTAGGCATTAATGCACATAATTCAAATTTAGACAATCGGTGCATTAAGAAGTGCTAATAACGGTTTCGAAAACCATTATCGTAATATTCAGTAAATTTGCATTCCTTTTAAAAGGAATGGGTAGAAATTTCAAGGATATGTGTGGCAAGAGTGAACCACAAATGTGTCGTTTATTGGTTTTTCAACTATAGAAAAATGAAAGAC
This sequence comes from Triticum aestivum, assembly GCF_018294505.1. Lineage (NCBI taxonomy): Eukaryota > Viridiplantae > Streptophyta > Magnoliopsida > Poales > Poaceae > Triticum > Triticum aestivum. The sequence goes on from NC_057795.1 coordinate 225,453,711, forward strand.
ATCCTTGAAAAACATGACGCCTGGCATGGAGCCATGGTATGGCCTCTCCATGCCATGGTAAAGATTTGAGAAGGTTTGGACTACATCGTCATGCACGCTCTTCATAAATCGAACCATAACCAAGGAAGTTTCGTGCTTTCGAGAGGAAAATCACCAAGATTGAAGGGGAATCCAAATTTCCTTCGTCCTTTCTCATTGAGTTTTTTCTACGATCAACGTACACCCTACAAATCATCGTTTTCAAATTTGACACTTTTGTGGGCTCATTTACCATATTTAGGCGGTAATGTCCATTTTCTATGCATTAATACACATAATTCAAATTTAGACAATCGGTGCATGAAGAAGTGCACAAAAATGGTCTGGAAAACCATGCTCGTGGTATTTAGTAAATTTTCATGCCTTTTATAAGTAATGGGCAGAGATTTGAAGGATATGTGTGGCAAGAGTCAACCATAAATGTGTCATTTATTGTTTTTTCAACTATAGAAAAATGAAAGGCATGGTTGAAACATGAATCCTGGCATGGTGTCATCATATGGCCTCACCATGACCTGGTAAAAAATTAATAAGGTTTGGCTTACGTCATCATGCATGCTCTTCATAAACTGAACCATCACTGAGAAAGTTTCATGCTTTTGAGAGGGAAATCAAATCCAAATTTCCTTCGTCCTTTGTCCTTGAGTTTTTTCTATGATCAACATACACCCTGCATATCACCGTGTTCAAAGTTGGCACTTTTCTAGGCTCATTTTCCATACTTACGCAATTATGTGCATTTTCTAGACATTTTGCGCAGATACATCAAATCCTAGCTACAGCTAAATTGGTGTGATGAGAGGGACATGGATTGTCGTTCAATCGTGGTGCATCCTACGGCGCACACATGCCATCCGCATGGTTGGGGTTCCAGCCAATCAGAACGCAACACACAATAGGGTGAGTGCACACGGTTTCCAAAGGCGACGGTGATGAACCGTGTGCGATAAGAAATGACCAAAATTGTAGGGGAATCCAAATTTCCTTCTCCATTTGTCCTTTTTGAGCTCTAAAAAACCACCGCACTATACGGTTATCCGGCTACTCCACCCCAGAGCTCTCTCCAAGCATCATTCATGCCACTGCACCGCACACTAATTGGTAAGGAAGTGATGGCATCCTGCCGCGTTGAGTTCCTCGCCACCCGTGACCACACACTAAGTGTTAAGGAAGCGATGGCATTCCACCCTGACAAGTTCATCGCCGCACATCTACGAGGGCTGACTTTGAAGCTGCCATGGCCGAATGGACGGTGGAGCAAGAGGCGACCAAAGTCACACAGAAGGAGTGAAAAAGGCAGAAAGCACTCAAGAAAAGAGTCTCCCGCCGCTGCAAGAAAGAAAAGGCCACACGCGCTGCTGAGTAGAGCTTGACCAAGATCCAACCACGATGGGCTACCGCTAACAAGGCCAGAAAGGAGAACGATGGTGTCTGGCTAACATGCCCCGATGCCTCCACCTACAAGGATCGTGGTGGTAGCTACCACGACGCTGATGAAAGCTGTCCAGAGATCCAAGCACGGTGGGCTGCTGCCGACAAGGCAGGGAAGGAGAATGATTATGTCTGGCTAGCATGTGAGAAGTAGTTAGTGCGTGTGTCTCCCGTAAGTTTGTTTAATTAATTACGAGCATCTACCAGTACCACTTACTAGTTTTAGAGCAAATTACTAGTATCTAGGAATTAAAGTTGGTATCTATTATTAACATAAAATGTCGACAAGTGGCATTAGGGCTTTGAGCGTTGCTTAGCATGTGTCGACTAAAGTTTTGTAGCCGTACCCCGGCCCTAAATCCTCCAGAAATGTCCTCCCGCGGCCACCCGAAGCTCCTTCCTCTCCCATCTCTGCACGGCGTGTTTCTTCTCTAGCGCGTGTGCTGGAGACGACCTGACCGCAAGTGGTTTTCAGTCCCACCTCACCGCACGAGTTGGCCACACGCCAGATTAAATGGCCATGTCGGCGGATGGCAGCAAGCTTCTCTTTTGTTGCATAGGATCAATTTTGGCTCTGTCAGCGAGGAGGTTGACACTTGATTGCATTTCATAAACCAATGATTGTTCATCGAGTGTCACCTTTGCCTTCTTCATGTATGTTGAATACCCTACTACCATGAAAGAGATTTTTAAAATTTGCAGGTCCGGCTGTAGATGTTGATAGATATAAGAATTATTAGAAGATCTCAAAACACACGGTTTCTATGGCGTACCGTGCGCATTTTTGCATTAATGATCCATAAATCGGTTACCTATGCGATGTCTTCTAATAAGGCAAGCGTACCAACATGACCGTCATTGACCGATTTAAGCAACTACACATGTAGAATTTTTTGGAGACGGGATCTGCCAATTTTCTTTTTTTTTGCACACGAGTATTCTACGTGCTTTGTCTGTGTTGTGTGTTTCCCGAGCCCAAGTTTCGAGTTTCAGAGAAAAATTTTCATTAGGCGAGCGATTTCATAATTTGTTCCTCCCACCACATCCCCACCCATCACTTTTTCGCAGTATCACCCCACCCAAACTCCGTCCCGATAGCTCGAATCGCCACTGCCGCAACCACAGCTTCAACCACATCTATGTTCTGCCCGAGCCTCATCGATCCAGTCAGGTAACCCATCGATCCCTATGACGGCCCCGACTTGATTGCTTAAATAGCACCTGTGAAACATCCTCATGCCTCCAAATCCCCACTGCCCCTAGTCCAAAGCATCATTGCGTAAGCCCAACCACATATCAGATGGACGTCAAGGAGCTGATTGCTACTTCTTAAGCTTGCGTTTGTTTTTCCCTTGAAGAGGAAATGGTAATGCAGCAATGTAGAGGTAAGCATTTCCCTCAGTTTGACAACCAAGGTATCAATCCAGTAGAAGGAACACACAAGTCACCAATGGTTGCACGTACACAAACAAACAAATACTTGCACCTAACGCGATAAAGGGGTTGTCTCCCTTCACGGTTACTTGCAACGATGAGATCTGACAGAGATAGGTATAAAAGATAAATAAAAGTGCAAAGCAAAGTAAAAGTAAATAAATTTCAGCAAGGTAATTTTGGCTTTTTGGTTTTATAGATCTGAAAATAATATGATAGAAATAGACTCGGGGGCCATAGTTTTCACTCGAGGCTTCTCTCTTGAAAGAACGCACACGGTGGGTAAACAAATTACTATTGAGCAATTGATAGAAAAGTGCAAAGTTATGAAGATATCTGAGGCAATGATCATGAATATAGGCATCACGTCTGAGGCAATGATCATGAATATAGGCATCACGCCTGCACCTACTACTATTACTCCACACATCGACCGCTATCCAGCTTACATCTAGTGTATTAAGTTAACAAGAACGGAGTAATGCCTTAAGCAAGATGACATGATGTAGAGGGATAGATCCAATCAATATGGTATAAACCCCATCTTGTTATCCTTAATGCCGACAATACAAATATGTATCGCGCTACCCCTTCGGTCACTTGGTGAGGACACTGCAAGATTGAACCAAAACAAAGCACCTCTCCCATTGCAAGAAAAAATCAATCTAGTTGGCCAAACCAAATCCATAGATCAGAGAGAAATACAATGCTATCTTAATCATGCATAAAAGATTTCAAAGAAGACTCAAGTAATATTCATAGATAGTCTGATCATAAATCCACAATTCATCGGATGTCAACAAATGTACTGCAAAAGAAGATTACATCGAATAGAACTCCGAGAGCATCGAGAACATAGTATTGAAGATCAAAGAGAGAGAAGAAGACATCTAGCTACTAGATATGGACCCATAGGTCTGTGGCAAACTACTCACACATCATCGGAAGGGCAGCAAGGTTGATGAAGAGGCCCTCCATGATCGAATCCCCCTACTGTAGAGTACCGAAACATGTCTCTAGATGGGATCTCAGGAGGACAGAAACTTGCAGTGGCGGAAAAGTATTTTTGGTGTGCCCTCTAGTATACGGGGAAAAGTTGGGTATTTATGCAACAAATATTAGGGTTATAGGAGACATAGGGGGACAACTGTTGGAAATATGCCCTAGAGGCAATAATAATGTGGTTATTATTATATTTCCTTAATCATAATAAAGGTTTATTATTCATAATATAATTGCATTGATTGGAAACTTAAATACACGTGTGAATACATAAACAAATACCAAGTACCTATTAAGCCTCTACTAGACTAGCTCGTTGATCAAAAGATGGTTAAATTTCCTGCCATAGACATGAGTTGTCATTTGATAACGGGATCACATCATTAGGAGAGTGATGTGATGGACAATACCCATCCGTTAGCATAGCATATGATCGTTCAGTTTATTGCTAATGCTTTCTTAATGTCAAATACATGTTCCTTCGACCATGAGATCATGCGACTCCCAAACTCCGGAGGAATACCTTGTGTTTATCAAACGTCACATTGTAACAAGGTGATCATAAAGGTGCTGTACTGTGGGGACCCCGACTCGCAAGTCGTGATCGCCGAATGCACGTGTACAGTGATCCCAGAGATCAATGCTCACTGAACACACAGAAGCTGAATAACAAGAGTCTTACATCCATTCATACCGTCTTACACAAATAGTGACCAACATGGTCAAGTCTTACATCGATAAAGCCTTAAGGGCTGAACATCAAATGAAACATAGCAGCGGAAATCGTCGTTGATAAGTAGAACCCATGCCATCTGCCTTAACCCTACAGGCATTCTGACTGGGAACGTCCTAGTTCGCATGATCGTCTCCAAAGAACTCTTCTTCGAACTCCGGTTCTCCCATGCCTGGTCAATTAAATAACCAGTGGCAAGCCAATGAGTACTTTGAATGTACTCGCAAGCAACCCATGATTTGGTTCAAGGTACAGTAATGCATGACATAGGTAAAGTTTTGCATAAAGCTAGTTTTGAGTGCAGGACATGTTCAACATCCTATAAAGCATGCATCAAGAGAATTCAAGTAACCATAAGATCTGGTCACAGATATCAACATAAATAGAAAGGGGCACCAACCCATTTATCATAAACAGAGAGGGCACCAACCCATCTCAATCGTGTCAAGTCCTCTGACTTGATCCAAGACAACACCATCATCTCACACACACCGGGTTTGAAAACAAGTGGACGTAGCCCAAGAGCGGTTACCCAACTGTCCTTGACCGTGGACACGGCTATTCGAATAGTTTTACACTCTGCAGAGGTTGCACACTTTACCCACTAGATCCGGGGAACTTCCGTGTCATCCACGACCCGCGGTACCTCAAGTACCCGGGGTAAGCACCCGATCACTACCTTTCCCTAGACGACACTAACATGGAGTCCACTCGATTGGTAGTAACCCCCGTGCCGAACATTTCACATCATAAAGTTGTGGAGCCTCGCTCCCATTTTCATCACATACCACAAGCACGGGGTACCAACGGTGTGTCCGGTGCCCTGTGAAAACAGTCATGGCCGCCCTACCTGGCACGACCCCGTCCCAAGAGAGAGCACCAACTCTCCCCCGTCACTAGTAATGCGGGCTCCAAGCTAGTATCGGTCTAGGTACTCAATAATGCCCTTTCCCATATAAGGGTAGAGTGGTCGCGCTTGTAAGGTTGGAATAACGGTCGCAACTCCGACCAATCCGTTTTGAAAACAACACACACCTTCCTTGGCACACCACTTCGTCATCAAGTGGTCACCCATCTCATCATCTCCCTCGGGCATAGGTGGCACCCGACGGGGTTTTCGAAAAGACTTTTGAAATCACATTGCCTCCTTCACCATGCACAAACCCACCCCATTTGCGTAGCATCTACATTTGCATCCTACCTACTCCCACCGGCATAACCCTCATAAGAAGGTAGGGCCATGCACACTGCAAGTATCAACGAGGAAGTAATCGTGGTAACCAACCCACGTGGTTCACCATCTCATCATGATTCCGATGCATCGATAATAAAGAGCTAAAAATGACATGCATATAAAGGGGTATCATAGTCATGGTCAAAGGGCTGCTTGCCTTGGTTGGCTTGATCTTCAAAGTCTTCAGGCTCTGCTCCTCCTTCTTCCTCAGCTACCTCGTCAAACACGGGATCTAACGTCGCAAGAAAACAACGGGAAAAATAAGACAATAATAAAAACAGAAAAGTCAAAGTGCTCACAAAAATGTCAACTTATTTTTGTAAAATACTAGGAGGAAGGCTAGGAAGGGGACAACTTTTGGTTTTGGTTCTGGAGCAGCAAAATAGGAGTTATGGATTTTCAAAGGCTTATTTAAATGCTAACAACCACATTTAAATATTTACAGAGAAGAAAAGGTGGTTGGATTTGAATGAAAGTTGCACCATTAAATAGGTGGCAATATTCTAGGAATTTAGAAATTGGAATCAATGCATTTGGATTAATATTCTGTCCTGTGGAATTTTTGGAAATAAGACAGAAAAGGAAAAAAGAAAAACGGCGCTGTGCCACTGGGCCAGAGAGGCCACAGCAGCAGCAGGCCCAGGGAAGAACCAGCCCACGCGGCCGCCACGTCGAAGGCGTAAAGGCTGAATACGCCTTCGGCCGACGGCGGATCGGTGCGCGCGCGCGCGCACGTTTTAAACCTGACGGGTGGATCCCACCCGTCAGGGCGTGTGGCTGACGGGCCGGCCCCACGGCGGCCGTCGTCTACCTCCGGCCAGAGGCGACGGCGAGCTCGCCGGCGGCGGTACAGGGCACGGGAAGGGATGCGGAGACTACCGTCGGACTCAGGGGCGAGTCGCGGTTCTGGTGGTGGTGGAGACGGTCGCCGGAGTGGCCTGCTTCGCCGGCGACGAGGTCCCGCGGCGGAGGCGCTTCGGGCGTCGGTGGCTCCGGCCGATTCCGGCTGCAAAACAAGGGGAAAATAGGGGGGAAAGAATCAGTGGCGCCTCGCGGTTTCAGATCGAGAGAGAGCTGGTGCGGAGAAGGCCTGTACCGTGCGGACGCCGACGAGCCGAGGCGGCGGAGCTCGAGCTCGATCTCGAGCTCGGGTGGTTCTGGAGAGGGAGGAGTGGTGCGGGAGGCCGATTGGGTGTGTGGAGGGGCGACAGGGAGGAAGAGAGAGGCTCGGGGGCGCCTTATATGGGCTGGCCGCGGTTCACCGTAGGCGTGGCCTACGGGCGCCCGCGGGATCGGCTCTGGAGGCCGTGGGAGAGGAGTTGGAGCTGTCCACGGTGTTCGTGGGGATGGAGTAGGGCGCCAGGGAGGAGGAGAGAGAGCGGGGGAGGGTTCTGGCGCCCGCGCGTGTGAGGCCGGCCATTGGCCGAGCCGGGCGGCGTCGGGCACGCGCTGCAGGAGGGGAGAGAGAGGGAGAGACAATGGGGACGGCACGGCGGCGTGTCGCAGACGTCGAGACACATCAACTGGCGCGATGGGAAGGCACGAGGCGGTCGGGAGGCGCGGTGTCAACGGTCGGCGCTCTGGCAGGCGCTCCAGAGCGCGACTTTGGCCGGCATCCGCGGGTTTTCCGCGTCGCGCGCGCGTCCTTTTCTGTCTGGAGGCTACAGTGGAAGGGGGCAAAACCTGGAAAGAGCCTGGGATGCTCTGGGGTGCAGAGGGGAGAGAGAGAGGCTGGGAGAGAGAAGGGAAGCTGTTGTCCAGAGAGGACAAACGTGATTCCCTCCTTCCTCCACATTGCTTCCTCGGGTAGAAAAGTGTCTAAGTGACTGAGGGGAGTGAGGAGGGGTTGTGGTAAAAAGATGAACTCAAGGAGATTAGTGAAAGTGGCAAAAAGAGGCTTTTTAGTATTTTGCCAGAAGGTGTTTGATGGAGTTTTGGGTAAGCTAATGACTTCCACTGGCCAAGATACTCCATGGGGTGAAATGTCACATATATTTAGAGCCTTCCACCCATTTTGAGCTTATTTGGACAAAGTTGCCAATGCAACTTTTGCAAACCCTAGAAATGGGCAGAAATGGATTTGTGTAGATCCAGTGGAGTAAATCATTTCTCCTTGATGTGCCACTTGGTGTGGTAGCCTTATTTGGTCACATGATCAGGCTCACCAAAGTTGGGGTCCTGGAGAAAAAGTTGGTAGTGCAAAGTAGTTCAAACTTGATTCTGGTCAGAGAGGGTTTTGAGGCACTTTGACCAAGACTTACTATTCCCCAACCTGTGCCATTTGGTCCAGATGCATCATTAGACCAATGAAGCATGTCCACCAAGTTTGAGCACATTTGGACATACTTGGCAATGTAAAGTTGATCAAACTTCAGAATGGACAGAGATAGTTTTGAGGGGTTTTGATGGTGTTATCTTGTTCTCCAAGTCATGAGACTTGGCAAGATCATCTAATATGTCATATGTGACATGATGAAATTTTCCTGGAATTTTTGGAGAATATTTCCTTTGTAAATATTTCAAAAGCTTGAAATATCCAGAAAGGGTTTTAGAGGGATTTGACCAATATTTTGAACATGACCAGGTGTTGAAACTCTTATATATGGACAATATATGTCCTATGAGTTTCCCTAAATTTTGTCAAATATTTTTGAAACAGTAAAGTAATTTTTTCCTATTAAAGACCATTTCTGGCCTTAAGAAAAATCCTTTAAATAAAATAGAACAGTAACTTTTAAAATTATATTTTTGTGGTTTCTGGGTATCCTATATCTAATAGGAGTCAAATGTATTTTTGGAAAGATTTTTACTGCCCTTAATCAAGTACTTGCAGTGCAAACCTCAATTCAGGGGTTTTTGGAAAACTAATTTTAGAAAATACTTTCTGGCCAAATTATTTTTGTAAGAAAATTCTATATAGCACTATTCACATGGCATGGTCATTGGTCAGGAGCTTGGGGTAAGGAGATGGAATTTAGAGGGTAGAGTAGTTGACTTCAAGAAGCACTTGAAAGAAACACAGAGAGGAAACCAACTCCAAATAAAAGCCAAATAATGCAAAAAGTTTTTGTTGGTCCAATTTTTCATGCTTTAATATTGAAAATGAAATGTTACAAAATGCAGGGTGTGACATGTACGGGTATCTCTGAAGGTGTATGTTGACTTGGCATGGATCGAGATTGGGATTTGTCATTCCATATGATGGAAAGGTATCTTCGGGCCCTCTCAGTGATACAGCATCACAAGAAGCTTGCAAGCAAAGTGACTAAAGAGTTAGTTACAAGATGATGTATTATGAAACGAGTAAAGAGACTTGCCGGTAATGAGACTGAAATAGGTATGGAGATACCGGGGATCGAATCTCGGGCAAGCAACATACTGACGGACAAAGGGAACTACGTATGTTGTCATAAAGGTTCAACTGATAAAGATCTTCGAAGAATATGTAGGTACCAATATGGGCATCTAGGTACCACTATTGGTTATTGACTGGAGATGTTTCTCGGTCATGACTACATCATTCTCGAACACGTAGGGTCCACACGTTTAATGTTCATTAATGATATAGTACTATATGAGTTATGTATGTTGGTGACCGAATGTTGTTCAGGGTCCCGGATGAGATCATGCACAATATGAGGTGCTTCGAAATGGTCCGGAGGTAAAGATTGATATATAGGATGATAATATTCAGTCCTCGGAAGAGTTTCGTAATACGCCAGATAATTATCGGATCACCGGAAGGGCTTCCAGAAGGCCATAGGGGGTTGTTGGGCCTAATGGCCCAAAAGGAGGGAGCATACCAGCTCACAAGGGGGTTGGCAAGCCCACCTCCAGGCCACAGGTCCTAGGAAGCAAAGGGGAGGGGCTAGCCCCCTCCTGCCTTTCTCCACACAAGGAAGAAGGAAGGGGAGGCGCCCTAGGGGCCGCTTGCCCCCCTTTACTACCCCCCACGTGCCAAGTAAGGAAGGGAGGCACCTTAGCAGGCGCCCTAGGACAGCCGCCGGCCCCATTGGGACGCACCCTAGGTTGCCTCCCTCCCCCTCCACCTATATATATGAGAGGACGAGAGGGGGCGCCACACACCATGATTCACCAATCCATGTGTTGGCGCCCCCTCTCCCTCTAGTTCATCCTCTGCTCTAAATCTGTTGTGCTTGGTAAAGCCCAGTGGAAATGGTTTCACCACCACCATCACCATGCTGTGATGCTGCCAAAACTCATCTACTACTTTGTTTTTCTTGCTGGATCAAGAAGGCGAGGACGTCAACGAGCTGAACGTGTGCTGAACGTGGAGGTGTCATACATTCGGTGCTTGATCGAAACGGGTCAGAAGGTGTACAACTACATCAACCGCGTTGATAAACGCTTCCGCTTAGCGATCTACAAGGGTTTGTAGATGCTCTCCCACTCTCGTGGCTATGCATCTCCATGGATAGATCTTGTGTGTGCGTAGAATTTTTTTGTTTCCATGCAACGTTCCCCAATAGTGGCATCATGAGCCAGGTCTATGCGTAGATAATATGCACGAGTAGAACATAAATGAGTTGTGGGCGGTGATGTTCATATTGCTTACCACCTGAAAGTGCGTTATATCGACTAGAGGGGGTGAATAGGAGATTTTTATGAATTCTTCATTGAGGAATTTTCTGGTGAGGAAATTCCTTAGCGAAGAACTACTTGCAGCGGAATAAGTACTCAGATGTAAACATAAGAGAACACAAGCATGGTCATCATGATGAAATAAGACAAGCACAGAGTACAGAAAGTGTAAACACGGGATAACACAGGATGAAGACGGACACACTGAAGAAATTGAACTGAGGAAATTAAGAAAGTCTTCAGTCAAAGTCTTCAAATAGATATGAACAAGCACACAACAACAGAAATGAGGAAATGAAAGAGTTGAGGAAATAGAACCAGTAAGCTTGGTGAAGACAATGATTTGGTAGACCAGTTCCAACTGTTGTCTCAGTTGTACATCTGGTTGGAGCGGCTGAGTATTTAAACCTGAGGACACACAGTCTCGGACACATAGTCCTCATCGTATTCTCCTTGAGCTAAGGTCACACAGACCTCGCCCAATCACTTGTGGTAAGTCTTCAGGTGACTTCCAAACCTTCACAGAATAGGTCACTCGGTGATCCACAATTCCTCTTGGATGCTCTAGACCATGACGCCTAACCGTCTGGAAGAAGCACAGTCTTCAAAGGTAACAAGTGTCGGATCCACGCAGGATCAATCTCTTCAGTGATGCTCAATCACTTTGGGTTTGTAGGTGTGTTGGGTTTGGGTTTTCCTCGCTTGATGATTTTTGCTCAAAGTCCTCGGAGGATGGGATGCTCTCAAATGACAAGTGTCAGTTTCTCTCAGAGCAGCCAACTAGCTAGTGGTTGTAGGGGGCGGCTATTTATAGCCTAGGGAGCAGCCCAACATGATAAGACATAAATGCCCTTCAATGATATGACCGTTAGGTGGGTAGATATTTTGGGACAGCTGGCGCATAGCACAGCAACGGTCGGAAGTTTGACTCTCAAATTCCTCAGGGCTATCATGCTCCTCACTGTGTAGGCAATCCGCACTGGCAAAATCCTAACTCCTCAGTCAGAACAAATTCCTCAGCAACCAGAAGAACTTCATCTCTGTTAGTGAAGAAATTGACTGAACTGTATGAGATTTCCAACGGCTTCACTCGAAGGGATTGGTAGGTGTAGGATTTTGAGTTGAGTATCACATGGAAATTTTTCCTTAGTATCTCCTCGACCCCCTTTAACAGTACAGTGTTTCCTATGACTCAGGAAAGAGAAAATGAAACTATAAAAACAAAAGTCTTCACGCTTCATGTTCCTCGAATGATTGCCAAGTCTTCAAGGTCACACCAATTTCTTCACTTTCAAAGTATTCAGAAAGTCTTTAGAAATCCAAAGTCTTCAGTTGAAGAACTTCATTTTTAGAGGTCGACTTTCTCCATAAATATCGAACTCCTCATAGAATTATAGACCTGCGTACACTCACAAACGCATCAGTCCCTTAACCTGTAAATCTTCAATACACCAAAATCACTAAGGGGCACTAGATGCACTTACACCACCTATGTCTTATTTTGACTCGGCGGTATTGTGGGGTGTAGCAGCTCGGACTAACCTTACATGTCCACGTACATGAGACCGGTTCCACCGACTACCATGCAACTTGTTTTGCATAAAGGTGGTTGATGGGTGTCTGTTTTTCCCAGTTTAGTTGAATCTAATTTGACTACGGCGGTCCTTGATGAAGGTTAAATTAGCAACTTGATAATCACCAATGTGGTTTAGAGTAGGTAAGAACGGTTCTTGCTAGTTGCCCGTAGCAGCCACGTAAAACATGCAACAACAAAGTAGATGACGTCTAACTTGTTTTTGCAGGGCTTGTTGTGATGTCATATGGTCAAGGCGTGATATGATATATGTTTATGTATGAGATGATCATGTTTTGTATGAAGTTCACGACTTGCATGTCGATGAGTACGACAACCGGTAGGAGTCTTAGGATTGCCTTAATTATTGTATGACCTGCATGTCAATCACTAAGCTCCATGTAATTGCTTTAGTTTATCTCTATGTGTTGGCAATAGTTGTACAAGCAATAGTTGGCGAGACGACCCCGATGCAAGGATGAAGATCAAGGTATCGCACCAATGGGGATGGAGATCATGTCGTTGCTTTGGAGATGAAGATCAAAATCACAAGATGATGATGGACATAACATGTCACATATTTTGATTGCATGTGATGTTTATCCTTTATGCATCTTATTTTGCTTAGAACGATGGTAGCATTATAAGATGATCCCTTCTCTTAATTTCAAGATCAAAAGTGTTCTCCCTGAGTATGCACCGTTGCTAAAGTTTGTCGTTTCGAAGCACCTCATGATGATCAGGTGTGATAGACTCTACGTTCGAATGCTTGGGTTAAACTTGACGAGCCTAGCATGTGCAGACATGGTCTCGGAACACTGGAGACCGAAAGGTGAAGCGTGAGTCATATGGTAGATATGATCAACATGGAGATGTTCACCATTGGAGACTACCCCATCTCACGTGATGATCGGACATGGGTTAGTTGATTTGGATCATGTTTCACTTAGACAACTCGAGGGATGTTGATTTAAGTGGGAGTTCATTAGTAATTTGATTATTTGAACTAAAATTTATCATGAACTTAATCCTAATAGTTTTTGCAAATCTATGGCGTAGATCAATGTCCCGTGCTACCGTTTCCTTGATTTTAACGCATTCCTAGAGAAAGCTAAGTTGAAAGATGATGGTAACAACTACATGGACTGGGTTCATAACTTGAGGATTATCCTCATTGCTGCACAAAAGAATTATGTCCCTGATGCACTGCTAGGTGACAGGCCTGCTGCAGGAGCTGATGCAGACGTTGTGAACATCTGGCAGGCTCGATTTGTTGACTACTCAATAGTCAAGTGTGCCATGCTTTACGGCTTGGAACCGGGACTTCAAAAGCGTTTTGAACGCCACAGAGCATATGAGATGTTCCAAGAGTTGAAGTAGATATTTCCAGCTAATGCCCGGGTTGAGAGATATGAAGTCTCCAACAAGTTCTTTAGTTGTAAGATGGAGGACAACAATTCGTTCAATGAACACATACTCAGAATATCTGGGTACCACAACCACTTGACTCAGGTGGGAATTGATGTTCCAACTGAGAGTGTTATGGATAAGTTCTTCAGTCACTGTCACCAAGATACAAAGGCTTCGTGATGAACTATAATATGCAAGGGATGACGAAAATGATTCCCGAGTTCTTCATGATGCTGAAATCAGCGGAGGTAGATATCAAGAAAGAGCATCAAGTGTTGATGGTTAACAAGACCACCGGTTTTAAGAAAAAGGCAAGGGAAAGGAAGGGAACTTCAATAAGACCGGCAAACAAGTTGCCGCTCCCGTAAAGAAGCCCAAAGCAGGACCCAAGCTGGAAACTGAGTGCTTCTACTACAAGGGAAATGGTCACTGGAAGCGAAGCTGCCCACGTATTTTGCAGATAAGAAGGATGGCAAATTGAACAAAGGTGATAGAGGCAAAGGTGTCCCGTCTTTCGACGAGATGGTGATTATCATTTCGGAAGAGTAGACTTTGACGATCTGACCATGTGTGTGTGAGGACGTCGCGCCTTAGCAATCGCTAAACCAACTCCGAGAGGTTATTGACCACGCCAAAGCACAATCAACCTGACCACGAGGGTCTATATCCTGCGAGCAAACGAAGAACAAGCAAGAAACTGAGATTGCAATCTGGATATTGGCAATATAAGATGAAACATTTATTGATCAAGATGGGGTTCTGTGACATCTTGGCCTAGTCGTTGGACACAAACGAAGTATGCGAAGTTGCAGCTATGGCGAACTTTTAATCTAAACAAAACCCAAAGTCTAAACGATGCCCTAAGGGCTGTATATATGGAGGAAGAGGGGGGAATTTCGTGGCCCTTGGTGGAGGGGTCCGAAACCAACCCTATCTTTTGTTTCCCCACACATACGGTTTCTAAAAATAGCCTATACTTATGTATTTGGACATTACATGGGTCTGGCCCAATAATAAGGTGACGCAGCACCTAGAATAGCCTCTGGACAAAATTTATGAAGTGGCATCTTGTATATTTCGTCCAAGGCTTCACACACTCATTATGGTGGCTTCAAACTCCTGAAATCATCACTTGTAACTCCATTGTTTTTCCCCTTGCGCATGGCATCATCTCCATGCTTGGTCTTGCTCTAGTGTTCTTCCCTCTTATCCATGCTAGGCCCTTCATTTGTAAGCAAAACAAATATATCCAATATAGGCAGCATCATATTCTCATGAACATTAGAATCATTACCAAGAAACAAAAGTACCTGATAATTTAATTGGCGTGCGTGCGCTCTAGTAATTGGTCCAGTATATGTAGCAGTAGGTGCTCTGGGTGTAACAATGGTATTGATGTCCTCATCATCCTCCCCTTCTTGAAATGAAGTTGTCCTCGATGGAAGCTCATTTTCCTCTCCCAAACAAGGCTTCAAATATGCAATGTTAAAAGTGGGACTAACCCCAAAATCTGCAGGCAGCTCAAGTTTATATGCATTATCATTTATTTTCTCTAAGACCTTAAAAGGACCATCAGCACGTGGCATTAGCTTTGATTTGCGCAGATTAGGAAACCTATCCTTACGCAAATGTAACCAAACAGGATCTCCAGGTGCAAAGACAACATGTTTTCTACCCTTATCTCCATCAACTTTATATTTAGCATTCATACGCTCAATGTTTTCCTTAGTTAACTCATGTGTTTTTAATATCAATCCAGCACGTTGTTTAGCATCAAAATTAACCTTCTCCGAAGATGGAAGAGGCAACAAATAAATAGTTGCACGAGGTAGGAAACCATACACAATTTCAAAAGGGCACATCTTAGTAGTAGAATGCAATGAACGATTATAAGCAAATTCAATATGAGGCAAGCATTCTTCCCACATTTTTCTTATTATTCTTCAAAACAGCCCTAAGCATAGTTGACAATGTTCTATTGACTACTTCAGTTTGTCCATCAGTTTGGGGGTGACAAGTAGTACTAAAAAGCAGTTTAGTCCCCAACTTAGCCCATGAACATCTCCAAAAGTGGCTAACATATTTAGTATCACAATCTGAAACAATAGTATTTGGCACACCATGCAAGCGAATAATTTCACAAAAGAACAAATCAGCAACATTAACATCATCATCGCTTTTATGACATGGTATAAACTGTGCCATTTTCGAGAACCTATCCACGACAACAAATATGCTATCCCTCCCCTTCTTTGTTCGAGGTAAACCTAAAAAAATTCCATAGATATATCCTCCCAAGGAACACTAGGTACAGGTAAAGGCATATATAAACCATGAGGATTGAGTCGTGACTTAGCCTTTTGACATGTAGTGCAGGGAGCAACAAAATGCTCAACATCCCATCTCATCTTTGGCCAAAAGAAATGTGTAGCAAGTATATCCTCCGTCTTCTTCACGTCAAAGTGTCCCATTAATCCTCCTCCATGCGCCTCCTGCAACAACAAAAGACGAACGGAGCTAGCTGGAATGCATAGCTTATTAGTGCGAAACACAAATCCATCGTTAACGATGAACTTGTTCCAAGTTCTCCCTTCCTTACAATTCTGCAAGACATCTTTAAAATCAGCACCATGCACATATTGATCTTTGATGGTCTCCAAACCAAATATTTTAAAGTCAGGTTGTGAAAGCATACTATAACGATGAGACAATGCATGAGCAATAACATTTTGTTTACCCTTCTTGTGTTTAATGACATAAGGGAAAGTCTCAATGATTTCAACCCATTTAGCATGTCTACGATTCAGTTTAGCTTGACTTTTAATATGTTTCAAAGATTCATGATCAAAATGTGTAACAAATTCTTTGGGCCATAAATAATGTTGCCATGTTTCTAAAGTCCGAACAAGAGCATATAATTCTTTATCATAAGTAGAATAATTCAGACTAGGCCCACTCAATTTATCAAAAAAGTATGCAACAGGTTTGCCATCTTGTAATAACACACCTCCTAATCCAATTCCACTAGCATCATATTCAAGCTCAAATGTCTTATTAAAATCAGAAAGTTGGAGTAAAGGAGCATGTGTCAACTTATCTTTCAACACCGTGAAGGCTTCTTCCTGTGCGGTACCCCAAACAAAAGGCACATCCTTCTTTGTAAGCTCATTGAGAGGTGCAGTAATGGTGCTGAAATCTCTCACAAAACGCCTATAGAATCCAGCGAGGCCAAGAAAACTCCTCACTCGTATGACCGTTTTGGGCTGCAGCCAACTCTCAATAGCTTCAATCTTGGATTTATCAACTTCAATACCCTGTGGAGTAACAACATAGCCAAGAAAAGACACTCGGTCGCTGCAAAAGCTGCACTTCCCAAGGTTACCAAAAAGACGTGCATCACGTAGAGCAATAAAAACAGCACGTAAATGTTCAAAATGTTCCTCCAAAGATTTGCTATCAATCAATATGTCATCAAAGTAAACTACCACAAATCGTCCAATGAAAGCACGTAAAACTTCGTTCATTAATCTCATGAAAGTGCTAGGTGCATTAGTTAACCCAAAAGGCATGACTGACCACTCATATAATCCAAACTTAGTTTTAAATGTTGTTTTCCATTCATCCCCCAATTTCATATGAATTTGATGCTATCCACTACGCAAATCAACTTTGGAGAATATTGTAGAGCCACTCAATTCATCATGCATATCATCTAGCCTAGGAATAGGATGACGATAACGAATAGTAATATTATTAATGCCTCTACAATCAACACACATACGCGATGTACCATACTTTTTCGGCACTAGAATAATAGGAACAACACAAGGACTAAGGGATTCGCGTATATAACCTTTGTCGAGAAGCTCTTGTACTTGACGCATAATCTCGTTCGCCTCCTCTGGATTGGTACGGTATGGCGCACGGTTTGGTAGTGAAGCACCGGGAATTAAGTCAAACTGATGCTCAATCCCTCGAATAGGCGGTAATCCCGGTGGCACGTCTTGTGGAAAGACGTCAGCGAACTCCTGCAAAATGTTAGTGACAGCAGGAGGCAAAGAGGAAGGCACATCCTCGAAGGAAAATAATGCCTCTTTGCACACAAAAGCATAGCAAACAAAATTTGCTGAAATCTAGCTCATCAATATCAGATTTGGTGGCAAATAAACATGCACTTAACCCAACGGCGCCTACAATCTCTTGCAGCACCTCTTCGCCGTCGTTGCTCAACGACTAGTCCGAGATGAAGAAGACCGCAGCCTCGGCCTTAGAGCTAGCACCGATGGAAAAACACGCACGCTGCACGCACATGAGCATGTACGGAGTGCCCACGATGTGGTGTGTCCCTAGTCGCCTCTACTCCTTCTGCGCATGTTGCCTATCAAGGCGGCTGCATGCCTAATGATGATGTGGGTGAGATCTTCTAGGACTCAGATTATGACGAGAAAAATTATGAGACACAAGGTGACGTACACCGTCAAGGTCCATGGTCAAGGGGGTGCTAAGTGCTTAGATGTGCTTAGATGAGGTGGTAAGTGCATTAAATGGCTTAGTAACTCAAGTCTTCAATGCATAGGTTCTTAGTTTATTGTTGCTAAGCTTGCTTCATTTAATTAGCTATAGACTCAAAACTGTCTTTCCACCGTTTCTTCCTGCGGTCACCAAACTAGTCTCTCTCTTCTTAATTAACTTGACACATCATATTTTATGCCTACGTGGCAGGCTTAGCAGCTATACATGGTGGAGCACTGGGAGAGCCAAGTCTGGTAATAGTGGGGAGTAACTTATACCGTAACATATTACTATGTTACTCTAAACATCTCTAAAAACCGGAAAGGAGGGAGTAGTAACATAGACTAGTGACATATGCGTGAAACTACTAGTGAGTATGGGAGCACATGATATTTCCCCGTCCGGACCGATCCCAATTTGGCGTCTCACCTTCTTGGCCCAACAAAACCTCCTCCCCCTCCCACGCGCGCTTCCCGCTCGGCACCAGCTGAGCCCGCCGCTCCACGTTGCTGGCAAGTCAGGGCGACGTGACCTCTCACTTCTTCCGCCGTTGAAGCGGCGCACCAACCGAGGGCACCGCTTGCTGCACGCCCGACATTTCAGACTGCACAGTGGAGAGTAACTTTAGAGAAAGTACTACAATTAGATGACATAAGCAGGCTATAATGTCAGGACCCCGACTCGATGTCACATCGATCTAGCATGTAACACCTCATATCACTTTGCGGCCTCACGCACGGTATTCCCACGGGTGTCGTCTTACCTTTGCCCGGGACCGTTTGCGCCTTTTGGCACACGTATATGATAGTGTCGCTAGCATCCATATGGTAAGGAGCCCGGGCTGACATGGCTAGTCGTAAACCCAAAGTGGCACAAACTTACAGGGACAGGCATCCATGACCCAGCATCGAACGTGTCGGTCATCAGCAAGTGAATCCGGGCTGTAGCACTGGGCTAGCAGGACTCCGGTAAACCGGGCTGTAGCGGGCTAACATGACACCGGTATCCATCGTGTGACATTTCCCCGAAGGGACTGACACAGGAACGAAGAAGGACACATGCCGGCCAGCCTAATTGTTCCGGAGCAGTAGCAAGCTACCAAGGCTCAGTGGAGACACTAGGAGACATTTCCCGGTAAGAGAGGCTACTAAGAATAAACAACTAGATAGTCAGATCCCACACATACCAAGCATTTCAGTCATACACACAATATGCTCGATATGTGCAAATACAACAAGGCATCACAACATGACTCTACGACACTAGCACTTTATTTAAGGCTCAGAGAGCCATTCATAACATACATACAAGTACGGGTCACACGACCCAGCATTCAAGTCATACAGACATACAAGCCAGCAGCGGAAGTAACTTGTCTGGGTACAGACAACTAGTAAAATAAAAGAGGCTTGGAAAGCCTCGCTATACTACGTGGTCCTTCACAAGCTCAGGATCACCACCTGGGCCTCAGTCTACTCATCGATGTCAACGTCTACGAAGAACCCATCAGAAGGGGTTGCAGCGTCTTCTGAAAAATGTAAATTAAAGCAACATGAGTACAAAGGTACTCAGCAAGACTTACATCAGATCCTACATACATGCACATTATCAAGAGGGGTTGGTGGAGTTATTGCAGCAAGCCAGCTTTGACTCTTGGCTAAGCTATCCTACGGTACACCAACTTGAAATGGTTTTGCGCACACGAGTCCACTACTCACCACTTCAATACACCACCGAGGATCCACCTCCGTCATCCTATGGAAGAGCCATCCTCGGCACTCACGCTTATCTTGAGATTTTTAGTAGTATCCATTTACTTGTCTATGAACTGTATAGGCAACCAAGTAGTCCTTTACCGCGGACGCGGCTATTCGAATAGATAATGTTAACCCTGCAGGGGTGTACTTCTTCACACACGCTCTCACCACTTACCGCCGTTTACACGACATGTACTCGGCAACCTTCAAGCGGAAGCCCAACGTGGGTGTCGGCCACGACCTACCTAAACACCTAAGTCTCTAGTCCAGGTTTATCGCCTATCCAGGTTCCATCCGCAGGGAGTCCGGCCGAGGTTTCCCATACGGCCCCGAACGATGTGTACAGGGTTCCCGAGATACCTAACGGGTATTCGGTACACCCGGCCACGTACCTACCGCATCACAGCCCACCCCTACGGTCAGCGCTGTCCACGGCCTCCAGTAGGCTACAAACACCAGAAACTACTTGCAACTCCTGGACAGAGGACTAGGGTGAATAAGAAGTCGAGAGGGTCCATTGGTTTCGGGCCCAATGCATGGTAGTAGCTGATTCTTAAATCACACATACAGATCTCAGTGCTTAGGGACGGCTTCAATGAAACAACCCACCATGTACTCCTACATGGCCTCTCATCGATACCTTTACCAAATCGTGTTCACCACATCACTCTCATTACCGGCACGATCATTTCACTCTAGCCCATCACCCAGATGAACCAGACCTGACACGACTCTAAGCATAGCAGGCATAGCAAGGTAGGAACATCACACACACATGGCTCAATCAACTCCTACACATGCTAGTGGGTTTCATCTAGTTACTGTGGCAATGACAGGTCATGCAGAGGAAATGGGTTCAACTACCGTAGCACACAGCAGTTTGAAACGCATTGTCTTAATGCAGTAAAAGAGAGCAGGAGCGAGAACATGGGATTGTATCGATATGATCAAATGGTTGGTTGCTTGCCTGATGGGTCGATGCACTGATATGGTTCTTCGTTAGGGTGATCGTGGTACTCCTCGGAGGCAGAACCTGCCGCAAAGAGCACGATACACAACATCACCAAACAATATGCAACAATATGATGCATGCATGAAACATGGCAAAATGAGTGTATTGGGCTAATGCAACTAAGACCAGATGGGTTTGAACCATTTTGAATGAAAGATTCAAGTTTCAAACTCATACATGGCCCTTATAAGTGCTTTATCTCGTTTTTCTATAAACACCAGATTAACTTGCTCAAACATGCATGAAACCAGTACAGATGGATAGATTGGATTTTTCTAATCATTTTTCATATATAAAACTTTGCATTTGGAGCTACAGATTAATTTCTATGATTTTTTGAAGTTTGGGTTATTTTCTAGAATTTATAAATCATTCTGGATTTATTTTAATTCCAGAAAAGGATTACTGCGTCAGCATGAGGTCATGCTGACCTCAGCAAGTCAACAGACTGGTCCAGGTCAAACTGACCAGTGGGTCCCGCATGTCAGCAGTTTAATTAACTAACTAAAATTAGTTTAAACTAGTCTGGGTTAATTAGCAAAGGGGGCCCCACTTGTCATAGACTCAGGGGAGTCAAACTGGGCCCACCCTGGTCAAGGTCAAAGTCAAACACGCCGGCGACTAGCCGCCGGCAGCCCGACGCGGCGGCGGAAGTGACTTTGGCCGTTCCGGCCACCAAATGGGTCGCGGAAGGCATCTAAGTGGAGCTGGGGACAACCCGCAGCTCTTGGTGGAGTTAGTTGGGGTCGGGGTGGCCGGAATCGGCGCCGGCGACGACCTAGGCGGCCGCCGGAGTTCGGGTGGAGGCGAACTCGGCTAGGGTGTGCGGTGAGGTGCGGGAGTGCATGGCTAGACCCTACGCGACGTGGTGAGTGCGATGGACACCGAGAGGTGACCGGAGGATGGCCGGGAGCACGTCGGCGACGATCTCCGCGGCGGTGCGTGCGGTTGATCTTCGTGTGCTCGTGGTGGTGCACGAGAGCGAGCAAGGAAAGGGGGGAGAGGTAGCTAGGCTCACGGTGATCTCGAGGGAGCAGACGACGAGGTCGGAGATGAGCTGGTGCGGCGGCGACGGCGAAGGGGATCTCCGGCGACGGCGGTTCGGTCGAGGTCAGCGCGGTGGCTTCGGGGCACGCGAGCGCTCGGGGCTCGGCTTGCTCGAAGGAGAGGAGGGTGGCGGAGCTCCTGGACACGGTGGCGCGGCGCGAGGTTGACGGAGAGCGCGTCTACGGCGAAGGTGCGGCGGCGGTGGCGTCGGCCATGGCTGGGGAGCGCGAGGGAGAGGAGCTGGGGAGAAGAGGAGATGTCTGGGGGGTTCGGGGGAGAGAGGGGGAGCGATCCCCGTCATCAGCTGGACGAGGGGAGCGGCGAGGCGGCGACCAGGTGCGTGGCACCCATGCGGTGCTCGTCGCCGAGCACCTGCCTGCCTGCCTGGCCGAGCCAAGCAGCTCGCTGGCGCGGCAGGTGGGCTGGGCCGGCAGGTGGGCCGGTTAGTAGGCGCCAGGTAAGATTTCCCCTGTTTTCTGTTTTTATTTATTCTGTAAGTTTGTGGACTTATTAAAAATACCTAGACAACTCCTAAATTCACCAAACTGCTCCTGGTCCATAGTTGGAATATTTCCAACATGAAACATTTTAGTTTGGGAATATTTGGGCATTTGAAATATTTTATATAATTTAAATGCCCAAACTCAAATAGTTATGAATTAATTCAAAGACCTTAGGATGACCTAGAAAACTGTGCATCACTTTTGGCAGAGGTTCTGAACCAAGACAAAAATGATGGACATTTTAGAAGGGCATTTCAGGTTCATTGAAAATATTTTTAGTAAACCCTAGTTGTTTCAGAGGGGGCTGGGGGTTCTGTCATCCCCATTTCAAGTTTATGATAAAAGAATAAACATGATGCAACACTCTAATGCATGAACTAGCTAGGGTGTGACAACTCACCCCCACTCAAAGGAATCTCGTCCCGAGATTTAGGTTCCTCCGGAAAGAAAGCGGGGTACTCAAGTCGAAGACGATCCTCCCTTTCCCAAGTTGCTTCCTTCTCAGAATGGTGCGACCATTGAACCTTGAGAAACTTGATATTATGACGTCGAGTGGTACGCTCGGCTTGATCGAGGATACGAACGGGGTACTCTCGATACGTGAGGTTATCTTGAAGATCAAGCGTTTCGTGGTCCACTCCACGGATAGGATCCGAGAAGCAACGCCTGAGTTGAGAAACGTGGAAGACGTCGTGGACTCTGGAGAGATGCGGAGGTAGTTCCAATTGGTAGGCAACTTCTCCTCGTTTAGCGAGAATGCGAAAGGGTCCAATGTAGCGAGGAGCCAATTTGCCCTTGATACCGAAGCGATGGGTTCCCTTCAGAGGAGTAACCCGAAGGTAAGCCTTCTCGTCAACCTCAAAGGTCATAGCCTTATGTTTTCGGTCGTATTGACTCTTTTGACGAGATTGGGCTGTTTTCAACTTTTCACGAACAATGCGAACTTGCTCTTCTGCTTCCTGGATCATGTCCGGGCCAAAGAATTGTCTTTCCCCGGTTTCTGACCAGTTAAGAGGCGTTCGACACCTTCGTCCATAGAGAACTTCAAAAGGGGCTTTACCCAAGCTAGATTGATAGCTATTGTTATAAGCAAACTCAGCAAATGGAAGGCATTTCTCCCAATCCATTCCGAATGAGATAACAGAAGCTCGAAGCATGTCTTCTAGAATCTGGTTGACACGTTCTACTTGACCACTTGATTGAGGGTGAAAAGCAGTGCTAAAGGAAAGGCGGGTTCCCATAGCATTTTGGAAACTTTCCCAAAATCGAGAGGTGAAGAGACTGCCTCGATCCGAGTTAATTTCCAGTGGAACACCATGGAGAGACACTATTCGGGAGATGTATAAGTCTGCTAATTGACTAGCGGTTATACTCTCGCGAACAGGTAAGAAATGGGCTACTTTGGAGAGACGATCGACAACGACGAAGATAGCATTATTCCCTCTCTTGGTCCTGGGAAAACCGGTGATGAAGTCCATACCAATTTTATCCCATTTCCATTCAGGAATAGCTAAGGGTTGAAGGGTGCCAGCAGGCCGTTGATGCTCTGCTTTTACACGACGACAGACGTCGCAGCTAGCAATATACTGAGCAATTTCTCTCTTCATCCTAGTCCACCAGAACCTCTGGCGTAGGTCCTGATACATCTTAGTGCTACCGGGATGAATGGTGAGAGGAGATTCATGAGCTTCCTTTAGGATCAATCGCCTCAGGTTTCGCACTTTGGGAACCACTAGACGATTTCCGAAGTATACGACTCCTTGATCATCAATGGAGAAACAATTCGCAACTCCCTTCTTGATGTTTCTCTTGATGCGGGAAATTCCCGGATCTACCTTCTGTGCTTTGATGATCTGATCCGTAAGGGTAGGTTTCGCCACCAAGGTGGAAAGGAATCCTTGAGGAACAATGTGAAGGTTAAGTTTCCGAAATTCCTCATGGAGAAGCGGTTGACTTTGTTGTAACATTAGATTGTTACAATAAGATTTACGACTTAGTGCATCAGCCATGACGTTGGCCTTTCCTGGGGTGTAAGTTATTCCTAAGTCGAAATCTGTGATCAACTCAACCCAACGTCTTTGCCTGAGATTTAAATCCGGTTGGGTGAAGATGTACTTCAGACTTTGATGATCGGTGAAAATTTCGCAACGATTACCGAGGAGGTAATGTCGCCAGGTTTTAAGTGCATAGACTACAGCTGCAAGCTCTAGATCATGAGTAGGATAATTCTCCTCATGTGGGTGCAATTGCCGTGAAGCATAAGCAATTACGTGACGATCTTGCATGAGAATGCAACCTAGTCCTTGTCGCGAGGCGTCGCAATAAATAACAAAGTCCTTAGAGAAATCTGGTGGTACCAACACGGGAGCAGATGTCAGGCGTCTTTTCAATTCCTGAAAGCTGTGCTCACATTGTGGAGTCCACTCGAACTTGTTATCTTTCTTGAGGAGTTCAGTTAGAGGTTTGGCAACTTTGGAGAAGTTCTCGACAAAGCGGCGACAATAGCTCGCTAAGCCAAGGAAACTCCGAACTTGCTTGACCGATTCAGGTGGAGTCCAATTAAGGACGGCTTGAACTCGCTCGGGATTAACAGCAATACCTTTACCAGAAATTACATGCCCTAGATAGGTCACTTCTGGCAACCAAAACTCGCATTTGGAGAACTTGGCATAAAGGCGATGCTCTTGAAGTTTCATCAACACTAGCCTTAGATGTTCGGCATGTTCTTCCTCGTTCTTGGAGTAGATGAGTATATCATCGAGGTAAACCACGACAAATTTATCCAAATACTCCATGAAGATTGAATTCATTAAGCGAGAGAAAGTGGCTGGAGCGTTGGTTAAACCGAAGGACATGACGGTGTACTCGTATTGGCCATAACGAGTAACAAAGGCCGTTTTAGGAATGTCCCCGTTCCGGATTTTGATTTGATGGTAGCCCAACCTCAAATCCATTTTAGAGAAGACTGAGGATCCAGCGAGCTGATCATACAGGTCGTTGATCCTGGGGAGCGGATACTTGTTCTTAATTGTGACCAAATTGACAGGTCGATAATCTACAACCATCCGGTCCGTACCATCCTTCTTCTTGACGAAGAGGACGGGGCAAGCCCACGGAGATGAACTAGGTCGGATGAAACCCTTCTTCAAGGACTCATCAAGTTGTTTCTTAAGCTCGGCTAGTTCTAGTGGTGCCATCTTATAGGGTCTTCTAGCAATCGGGACAGTTCCTGGAATGAGATCTATCACGAACTCAACATCTCTGTCAGGTGGAACACCTGGCAATTCCTCTGGGAAGACATCCGGAAAATCACGGACTACCGGAACGTCTTCGAGGTCTGGCAAGGGGCTGGCGTTAAGAGAATATAGCTGTCGCTTGGCTACTCGGGTTAAGACATTGACTATCTTTCCCGAAGGATGTGTGAGTTGAACAGTCCTAGAGAAACAATCAATTTTGGCATGATGGGCTGACATCCAGTCCATGCCCAAGATGATATTAATATCCGAAGATTTGAGGGCTATCAAAGATGCGAGAAAAACGAGTCTGTCGACTTGAATTTCATTTCCATGGCTTACTCTAGAGGTTTGCCATCTAGAACCAGGAGTAGAAATTTCCATAGTGGACGGCATGTCACAGAATGCGGTGTTATGCAAACGAGCATAATTTTCGGATATGAAAGAATGAGATGCTCCAGTATCGAAAAGAACAGATGTCGGATGGCAATTAACAAGGAGCGTACCCAGAACAACGTTGGGATCCTCTTGAGCTTCTTCGGCAGAGATACAGTTGACATGGCCACGTGCAGCGGTGGCCGGCTTGGCGTAGAACACTTTTCCTGTCGGCTTGCCACGGCCAACAGCTTTTGCAGATTGGTTGGGGTTGGTCTGGGGGCACTCGCGCAGATAGTGGCCCGATTCCCCACACTTAAAGCAAGTCACGGAACTGGTACGTGGAGGAGCACTGTTGGTTGGACCACCATAGGGCTTGGTTGGTGCAAACTGTTGAGCGGGGCGAGGCGCCTGGAAGGATGGCCTCGGTGTGAACCTGGGTGGCAGGGCAGTGTTAGGCACCCACACGCGGCGCTTCTGTGGACCAGCACCGGATGAGGAACCCATGTCACGGCCATGCTTGCGTGTTGCTTCATAATCAGTCTGACCAGACTCAGCACTGATGGCTTTGTTAACAAGCTTCTGAAAAGATGTGCACTCATGCAGACGGAGGTCGCGGCGAAGCTCTGGACTAAGTCCCTTGCGGAACCTTGCTTGCTTCTTTGCATCAGTGGAAACTTCCTCAGTTGCATATCGTGCAAGGTTACCGAACTCCCTGCTGTATGCATCCACAGAGAGTCGGCCTTGAGTGAAACTGCAGAACTCCTCACGTTTACGGTCCATGAGACCCTCCGGAATGTGATGTTCACGGAAAGCCTCGCTGAATTCAGCCCAAGTAGTGACATGGCCCGCTGGGCGCATAGCTCCATAGTTCTCCCACCAAAGACTGGCGGGGCCTTCAAGATGATATGCAGCAAAGGTGACCTTATCAGCCTCAGCTACTAGCGCAGAAAGCAGTTTGTGAGTAATACTGCGAAGCCAGTCATCGGCGTCGAGAGGCTCGACGGAGTGGTGGAAAGTGGGTGGATGTAACTTGATGAAATCACTGAGTGATACCAAGTTATTCCTCTGATGGTGTGCTGTGTTTTGCTCGATGCGCTCCAACAAACGGTTGGTCTCCCGCTTGTTTCTCTCGGCTTCCAGCATAACTTCGGCCAGAGAGGGAGGTGGAGGCAGGTTTGTTCCCCCAACTCTGCTGCCTTCGGCCTGCTCTGGGGGAGCAGGGTTGGTGCGGGTGTTAACCATCCTAGGAAACAAAACAATAGTTTAGTCCAGGATGATAGGATTCTGACATAGAAATGTAGAATGTAATGGATAACTTGGAATGTAAGATGAGCATCCGTATGACATGGTAGATACAGAAACTGCTTCTTTTATTCCATCGTCATACACACCATACAAGGTTTAGTACAGAACCAAACAAAGTACTACTACGGTGAAGAGAGGATTACATCTCATCGGAGGCATTCCGAGCTCCTATACATTATTTTTCTACACCTCCGGAAGGCGGTACAAGCTAAGTCATATCCCACGAGTCACGCAGGACGGTGGACGATACAACTAGTACGATACTAGTGATACTACTACTAACTCAGACAGCTCCGTAGTAGTCTTCATAGAAGTCACCTCCATAGCCTGGAAGCTCAACGTGATCATCCGGAAACAGTCGGTCCCGTGGAGCTTGTGGACCATAGGGGCTAGGATGAGGTCTTGGACCAATAAACGGTGGCCTACGGGGACCACGAGGTGGGGTGATGCCTCCTACATCACGCCAATCCATCACGTCTGGCAGAGCAGATCTTACAGGATAGAGATCTCGCATGTCCATACATCCAGCTTGCACAGCCGGTGCAAACCGAGTCAAAGTGGCCCAATGATCAGCACGGGTATTGAAAAGCTCTAGCCTCAAGGCCCGATTTTCACGGTCCTTGTCTTCAAGCAACTGTGCAGTGGTGCGGGTCCGTGAATCCTCCTGAGTGGAGTCAGCATAGATAGCCTGGAGATACCCTTGTGCTCCTGGAAGTGATGCTGGCATATATCGGAAGTCAGAGTCCCGAAATAGGCCAGTCCTGACTCGCATGATGGTCATCATAGAGTAGGCAGCATCCTGCACAGCCATCTCAATAGTAACCCCGAGTCCATAGGAGCAGTGGAGGGGCTCGGTAGATCCAGGATAAGATGGAAATATCCTGACAGTGCAAAGATATTGACTTTGATTAAAGTCTCCGAATTGCCCTTCGACCGTGTACTCAGGATACCAACGGTATCCAGCCTCAGTCATTACCCTGACCAACATGGCAGTATGGCCGGGTACATCTAGACATCGAGTCAAACGAACCACTTGATTCTGAGGACGGGTCGCCATCTGGAACAAGATAACACAAGACATTAAGATTCCTAGCAGAAATTGGACAGCATAACGGCTGTAAATGCTCAAAAAGGATTTTGAGGCATTTGACAAAGAATTGCATAGACACTCAACAACATCATATCAAAGTTCTGGGTCCACCTTAGCAACATAATGGGGTAGTAGAACTGAACTAGGCTTGTATCCATCAAACCTATAAGGTACTACTGATTAGTAACACGTGAACCTAATAGAGAGGAGAGATCCTAGTCCTTAACCCCCGGTGGAAGAATAGACTGACTCGGATCAGAATGTTATGAGATAAAGGAGTAAAAAGAGCCTTACGTTCCATCCCACAAACAATTCCCCTACATATAACTAAAGAATTTCTAGACTCAACATCGACCAGTTTGGCTTGGAGAACCTACAGGCAGTCCGGCTCTGATGCCAACGCTGTCAGGACCCCGACTCGATGTCACATCGATCTAGCATGTAACACCTCATATCACTTTGCGGCCTCACGCACGGTATTCCCACGGGTGTCGTCTTACCTTTGCCCGGGACCGTTTGCGCCTTTTGGCACACGTATATGATAGTGTCGCTAGCATCCATATGGTAAGGAGCCCGGGCTGACATGGCTAGTCGTAAACCCAAAGCGGCACAAACTTACAGGGACAGGCATCCATGACCCAGCATCGAACGTGTCGGTCATCAGCAAGTGAATCCGGGCTGTAGCACTGGGCTAGCAGGACTCCGGTAAACCGGGCTGTAGCGGGCTAACAGGACTCCGGTATCCATCGCGTGACATTTCCCCGAAGGGACAGACACAGGAACGAAGAAGGACACATGCCGGCCAGCCTAAGTGTTCCGGAGCAGTAGCAAGCTACCAAGGCTCAGTGGAGACACTAGGAGACATTTCCCGGTAAGAGAGGCTACTAAGAATAAACAACTAGATAGTCAGATCCCACACATACCAAGCATTTCAGTCATACACACAATATGCTCGATATGTGCAAATACAACAAGGCATCACAACATGACTCTACGACACCAGCACTTTATTTAAGGCTCAGAGAGCCATTCATAACATACATACAAGTACGGGTCACACGACCCAGCATTCAAGTCATACAGACATACAAGCCAGCAGCGGAAGTAACTTGTCTGGGTACAGACAATTAGTAAAATAAAAGAGGCTTGGAAAGCCTCGCTATACTACGTGGTCCTTCACAAGCTCAGGATCACCACCTGGGCCTCAGTCTACTCATCGATGTCAACGTCTACGAAGAACCCATCAGAAGGGGTTGCAGCGTCTTCTGAAAAATGTAAATTAAAGCAACATGAGTACAAAGGTACTCAGCAAGACTTACATCAGATCCTACATACATGCACATTATCAAGAGGGGTTGGTGGAGTTATTGCAGCAAGCCAGCTTTGACTCTTGGCTAAGCTATCCTACGGTACACCAACTTGAAATGGTTTTGCGCACACGAGTCCACTACTCACCACTTCAATACACCACCGAGGATCCACCTCCGTCATCCTACGGAAGAGCCATCCTCGGCACTCACGCTTATCTTGAGATTTTTAGTAGTATCCATTTACTTGTCTATGAACTGTATAGGCAACCAAGTAGTCCTTTACCGCGGACGCGGCTATTCGAATAGATAATGTTAACCCTGCAGGGGTGTACTTCTTCACACACGCTCTCACCACTTACCGCCGTTTACACGACATGTACTCGGCAACCTTCAAGCGGAAGCCCAACGTGGGTGTCGGCCACGACCTACCTAAACACCTAAGTCTCTAGTCCAGGTTTATCGCCTATCCAGGTTCCATCCGCAGGGAGTCCGGCCGAGGTTTCCCATACGGCCCCGAACGATGTGTACAGGGTTCCCGAGATACCTAACGGGTATTCGGTACACCCGGCCACGTACCTACCGCATCACAGCCCACCCCTACGGTCAGCGCTGTCCACGGCCTCCAGTAGGCTACAAACACCAGAAACTACTTGCAACTCCTGGACAGAGGACTAGGGTGAATAAGAAGTCGAGAGGGTCCATTGGTTTCGGGCCCAATGCATGGTAGTAGCTGATTCTTAAATCACACATACAGATCTCAGTGCTTAGGGACGGCTTCAATGAAACAACCCACCATGTACTCCTACATGGCCTCTCATCGATACCTTTACCAAATCGTGTTCACCACATCACTCTCATTACCGGCACGATCATTTCACTCTAGCCCATCACCCAGATGAACCAGACCTGACACGACTCTAAGCATAGCAGGCATAGCAAGGTAGGAACATCACACACACATGGCTCAATCAACTCCTACACATGCTAGTGGGTTTCATCTAGTTACTGTGGCAATGACAGGTCATGCAGAGGAAATGGGTTCAACTACCGTAGCACACAGCAGTTTGAAACGCGTTGTCTTAATGCAGTAAAAGAGAGCAGGAGCGAGAACATGGGATTGTATCGATATGATCAAATGGTTGGTTGCTTGCCTGATGGGTCGATGCACTGATATGGTTCTTCGTTAGGGTGATCGTGGTACTCCTCGGAGGCAGAACCTGCCGCAAAGAGCACGATACACAACATCACCAAACAATATGCAACAATATGATGCATGCATGAAACATGGCAAAATGAGTGTATTGGGCTAATGCAACTAAGACCAGATGGGTTTGAACCATTTTGAATCAAAGATTCAAGTTTCAAACTCATACATGGCCCTTATAAGTGCTTTATCTAGTTTTGCTCTAAACACCAGATTAACTTGCTTAAACATGCATGAAACCAGTACAGATGGATAGATTGGATTTTTCTGATCATTTTTCATATATAAAACTTTGCATTTGGAGCTACAGATTAATTTCTATGATTTTTTGAAGTTTGGGTTATTTTCTGGAATTTATAAATCATTCTGGATTTATTTTAATTCCAGAAAAGGATTACTGCGTCAGCATGAGGTCATGCTGACCTCAGCAAGTCAACAGACTGGTCCAGGTCAAACTGACCAGTGGGTCCCGCATGTCAGCAGTTTAATTAACTAACTAAAATTAGTTTAAACTAGTCTGGGTTAATTAGCAGAGGGGGCCCCACTTGTCATAGACTCAGGGGAGTCAAACTGGGCCCACCCTGGTCAAGGTCAAAGTCAAACACGCCGGCGACTAGCCGCCGGCGAGCCCGACGCGGCGGCGGAAGTGACTTTGGCCGTTCCGGCCACCAAATGGGTCGCGGAAGGCATCTAAGTGGAGCTGGGGACAACCCGCAGCTCTTGGTGGAGTTAGTTGGGGTCGGGGTGGCCGGAATCGGCGCCGGCGACGACCTAGGCGGCCGCCGGAGTTCGGGTGGAGGCGAACTCGGGCCTAGGGTGTGCGGTGAGGTGCGGGGAGTGCATGGCTAGACCCTACGCGACGTGGTGAGTGCGATGGACACCGAGAGGTGACCGGAGGATGGCCGGGAGCACGTCGGCGACGATCTCCGCGGCGGTGCGTGCGGTTGATCTTCGTGTGCTCGTGGTGGTGCACGAGAGCGAGCAAGGAAAGGGGGGAGAGGTAGCTAGGCTCACGGTGATCTCGAGGGAGCAGACGACGAGGTCGGAGATGAGCTGGTGCGGCGGCGACGGCGAAGGGGATCTCCGGCGACGGCGGTTCGGTCGAGGTCAGCGCGGTGGCTTCGGGGCACGCGAGCGCTCGGGGCTCGGCTTGCTCGAAGGAGAGGAGGGTGGCGGAGCTCCTGGACACGGTGGCGCGGCGCGAGGTTGACGGAGAGCGCGTCTACGGCGAAGGTGCGGCGGCGGTGGCGTCGGCCATGGCTGGGGAGCGCGAGGGAGAGGAGCTGGGGAGAAGAGGAGATGTCTGGGGGGTTCGGGGGAGAGAGGGGGAGTGATCCCCGTCATCAGCTGAACGAGGGGAGCGGCGAGGCGGCGACCAGGTGCGTGGCACCCATGCGGTGCTCGTCGCTGAGCACCTGCCTGCCTGCCTGGCCGAGCCAAGCAGCTCGCTGGCACGGCAGCTGGGCTGGGCCGGCAGGTGGGCCGGTTAGTAGGCGCCAGGTAAGATTTCCCTGTTTTTCTGTTTTTATTTATTCTGTAAGTTTGTGGACTTATTAAAAATAACTAGACAACTCCTAAATTCACCAAACTGCTCCTGGTCCATAGTTGGAATATTTCCAACATGAAACATTTTAGTTTGGGAATATTTGTGCATTTGAAATATTTTATATAATTTAAATGCCCAAACTCAAATACTTATGAATTAATTCAAAGACCTTAGGATGACCTAGAAAACTGTGCATCACTTTTGGCAGAGGTTCTGAACCAAGACAAAAATGATGGACATTTTAGAAGGGCATTTCAGGTTCATTGAAAATATTTTTAGTAAACCCTAGTTGTTTTAGAGGGGGCTGGGGGTTCTGTCATCCCCATTCCAAGTTTCTGATAAAAGAATAAACATGACGCAACACTCTAATGCATGAACTAGCTAGGGTGTGACGTATCAGGATTTAAATATAGTATTTGTGCTTAGTTGAAGGAGAGAGAAGAGGAGAGAGAGAAGAGAAGCGGATTGTAAACTTGTAGCTGGTTGTAGCAGGAGCCCCAACACACTTTGTGAGACAAAAGGTGGGGCCATTATTAATAATATTGTAGTTATACTAAAGGGGCTAACGGATGTAGGGTTTTTTGAGACAAACCTTGGTGGGGCTATTATTGACTTGGACGTGGGGTTTGGGGGCCAA
Source organism: Triticum aestivum (assembly GCF_018294505.1). Lineage (NCBI taxonomy): Eukaryota > Viridiplantae > Streptophyta > Magnoliopsida > Poales > Poaceae > Triticum > Triticum aestivum. The sequence goes on from NC_057795.1 coordinate 225,486,703, forward strand.
AGGCCTACTATTATACTTGGTCTTACTCGCATGACCGACCCGACATGCTCTACCCTAGCCGTCGCTGTATCATATGGTTTTGCACCATTCCAGATCTTAGCGCCGCCACACAATTCTTCTCCAGCCCTCCTTCCGGCGTGCACCGCGAGAAAGGACAGCAGTCCGAACCCCGCCTTTCACACTCCTGTGACTGCTGCCAGCGACGACTTCCCCAACGACAGCCTTCTTCCCCGACCTTGGTAACCTCTTCATCAACGACATGAGTGACAACATCAACCACAGCGGTTCTGCTCCCGCTGTACAGTATGTGATTCTGTCCTCCTGGTTTAGTCCGCATCAGTACATTGATATTTGCAATTGTCGTCATGATCTATTTATTGCTGATTCGGATTAAATCTCACAATAATTGCTCATATATTCACCAATCCAATCCAAAAACCTGATTATAGGCAATTTACTCCGAGTGGTTTTAATGTGCTTTTGAAGCCGCCTACTTTTAAGGGGGTGCAATATAAAAGGTGGTGCACAAGAGTAGTATATTGGTTTCAGATCATGTACTGCTATAACGCTACTAAGGGGTAAGCCTGAGGGCGATCTTAATCCTACACAGGAGGAAGCTTTTGAGAACATGGATACCCTCTTCAAAGCCGCCCTGCTGAGTGTTCTTAACGATTCCATTGTGGATTCATATATGTCGTTTGAGAGCGGCAAAGACATTTGGGCTACGCTTGAGGCCACATTTGGGCCCTCGGGCGCTGGCAACGAGTTGTACGTCATGGAGCAATTATGTGACTACAAGATGACTGATGAGCGCTCTGTTGTTCAGCAGACTCATGAGATACAGTCACTCTCTAAGGAACTTGAGTACTTTAAGTGTATGTTGTCGGACAAATTTGTTGCTGGGACCATCATTGCCAAGCTTCCACCTTCGTGGAACGATTTTGTAACTTCTCTGAAAAACAAGATACATGATTTTTCTATTTTGGATCTCATTAGCACTCTTGATTTAGAAGAGAAGGCGAGAGCAAAAGACACACATGCTCGGGTCACTGAGGGAGCTTCTAGTGCCCACATGGTACACGAGAAGAACTTCCAACCCCAAAACAACAAGAAAAAATCTCAGGGGAAAGGCAGGTTTGATGCAAAGAACAAGCCGTCACATTCTACCAACTTCAAGAAGAATTCTCATAACGGGAAGGGGTACAAACCTCAGTTTTGGTAGCACCACAGAAAATTTATATGGCTGTATCTACCTGCTGTCAGCTAACCTCATGGTTCTCCAGGTATTCTTACATTTGTAACTAGGTACAATGACCACGGCAAGATGAAATTAGCTTATTCGTACGTTGACTTGCTGAATGCAGTGCGGAACGATCATGTCATGTGTGGAGGAGCAAACAAGCAGTGCAGCCGAAGGTGGAAATCAACCAAGGACTTATGAAATTATATGTAATCTTCCTCAGGAAGGTCAATATCCCCTTCATCTAGATGATTGTGTTTTGTCATGTCGAGCAATTGATATGTGCTACTATTTTGCAACACCATTTAAATATAGCTACTGTTTTCCTTTGTTCTCAGATTCAGGACAATGAAGATGATTTCCGGGGAACTGCACAATATGGACTCATGTTGAGTCATCTCTATTGCCTCATGTGTTTGCTGCAAATGTGTCAGCATCAATTGCAAGATGAGGCAGCTAGCTAGCTGTGGAGTTGCCAACATGCTCAAAGTGCTCGCAACGTTGAGAAGAAATAAGCATGCCCAGGAAATTAATGTGTGCGCAGGGAGGCCCTTTGCTCAAATAAGCATTGACCGATTTTATTTCAGCACCTTCTCACAGCTTTGTATTGGTTATAGTATATTGAATAATTGAGATGCATAAACATGCTGAACTTTTGTTCTCCTGGATGTTAGTATGCATACTGTATCTTTAGAAGCTTAGTTTAATGTGAGTGTCTGCATCCATTACCGCATCCTCTAATTTGGTGGATGCCAGGTTGAAAAAGGTTACCGATGAGTAGCCATAAGCTGGAGGCGTGTCTTTTTTTCTTTCGAATGGGCAATAAGATAGAGAGTGTCTCGGGCTGCCTGTAGCACAAGGCCCTCCAGTACGAAAACGGGCAGCCGACTGGGCCGATACAAAAGCCTATCCATCTTAAAGCCCATTTGTTTTTGTTTTTTGCGAGGAGAAGCCCATATTTCTTGAAGAGGGGGCGATCCCAGAGAAACCCTCCTTCCTCCTCGCTTCCACTTATACTCCCTCCGACCGGGTTTTTAGGCCCATGAGCCAATTGCTAAGACCAAGAAGATGCACACAGATTCGCTCAAAAAAAAGATGCACACAGAGAAAATAAATCTCCTTAATTTACTCCATAACCACCCTATTAAATAGGCCTAGTAAGAAACCAGGGGCATGCAGCGGCCGGCGGGCACATGCATCCTGCATGCATGGCCAGTCAGCCAAGTCCATGCGCTAGCTCCGATGCAGCAACGCAAAAGAAGAGAGCGGTTCATGGGAAAAAGCGAGTAGTTAGTGCAGCGGGCCTTATAAACACGAAAAGCTCGCTCTCCCGCTTCCGTCTCCCCCCAATCCCCCCCCCCCCGCTCCCCAATCTTCCTCATTTGTCCAGAAAACCCCCGCTCACCTTCTTCCTCACTCGTACAGAAAACGCCTGCTCCTCTTCTTCCACTCCTATAGACATCCCCAGCCCTCCTTCTTTCCCACTCGCACTGCCACTAGGCTCGTCTCTGGCTACTCTGCTCAAACCCGTGAGCTCGGCGCAACGCCCACAAGGAAAATGGAGTCGGCTGGCCCCAGTGCTAAGAAGATGAGGCTCCCTCTAGCGGCGATGCCAGTTGTAGATCCCGCACCCGGTAGCGCGGGGAGAAGCGGCGAGCCCCCACCCCCACACACCCGGTAGCATGGGGAGAAGCGGTGAGCCCCCCCCCCCCACACACACCCGGATCTGAGGAACCAGTAGAATCTCTGGCGGACTGCATCAGCGATCTCCCAGACATCATCCTTGAGGAGATCCCCACCAAGGATTGCTGCCACACACAAGTCCTCTCAACTCGGTGTCGCCCTCTATGGCGCACCGCGCCCCTCAATCTCGACTGTCGTCAGATATCTGTCCTTCCTGAATTTGATCTCCTCAGAGCCATCATCTCCTCTCACCAGCAGGGTCCTGTTCAATGCCTCTGCATCCCGACACGCTACCTGCTGTCCATACCCGACACGGTGGATGCTTGGCTGACATCCCCTGAATTCGGAAAACTCCAGCAGTTTGAGTTGTACCATTACCACAAAAGTTTCATACCATGAACACACCAAGAATTCGTGCCCACACCACCGTTGTCCATCTCGCGGTTTTCCTCCTCTCTCCACACCGCCACCTTCTCCCGGTGCCATCTACTAGACGATCTGGTACAAATGCTTCGACTCCCACTGCTAAAAAAACTTTGGTTTGTGGTGGTTTATCTGTTGGAGGCCTCACTACACAACATCATCCACTCTAGTTGCCCTGCCCTGGAGCGCTTGCTGATTGTTTTGGGAATAGAAATCCGTATAAGTTGTCTCCAAATAAAGTCTCCTCACCTTAAAAGCATTGGAATTTGTTTTGAAGGACAGCAGCTCATCATCGAAGATGCCCCTTGACTTCAAAGGTTGCTCCTCGATAATTATTACATTCCTGCACAAATAACTGTCGTCTCTGCACCCAAACTGGAGACCTTGTGTGTAATTTGTGATCCCTTTAATGATCACAAGGAGTTGGTGTTTGGCTCCTCACTTTTTTAGGTACCCGTTTAATGATCACAAGGAGTTGGTGTTTGGCTCCTCACTTTTTCAGGTACCATATATTATCATCTACACATTTGTAATCATAAGCTGCATTTTTCATTTGTGAGCATAAGTTTTATATCAGCTTGGACTACACTTGGGTATTAATATTATGTTATATGCTTAATGAAGAGTTCATCCATTGATAGCCTATCAATGCTGCTAGATTCTGTCAAGATCATATATATCAGAATGTTTAATTTTGATCTGAACATAATTATTGGCTTGCTGCGATGCTTTCGATTTCTAGAGAATTATATATAGAGGTAATGATTTCATGCACATTGAAAGTCCGTATATATTGTACTATAATTAATTGTTCAGCTGTTGTTCTTTTGACGTACTCTTTTTTCAGACCTTAACTGTTTTCAATCTTCATGTCTACTTAGGCAGAACCACATGGAGCAAAACATATAACCAATCGGTGGCATAATAAGCACCAGGATTTTCTTAGTTCTCATGACATTCGTTTGAGGACAATAACGGTGGAAGGATATGCATCCAACCAGGCAAACATACGCTTTGTCACATTCTTCCTGTTGAATGCGAGGTTACTATTGTCCATGAGGCTTAATTTTTACCGTAAGAGATTTCTCATGGACGGACATGTTGAGAAGCAAAAAAATAAGTTTTAGGTGGACAAATGGGCTTCTAAACGTGATCGGCTTCTATTTACAACAAGTTGTAGTCATCCTGAATTAATTTTTTTTGCACACGATGTTGATTTTATGGATCAGACCGATCCATTTGTTTGTGACTGCAAAAAAGAGTGGTTGGGTTAGATGTTACTGCCATGTTCAATCTGGGTTTTGTCTAAAAATTTGATGAACAATTAATCCTTGGGCTTTTTGTACCATTTGTATGCTTGAGTTGCATGTCGTTGCCCTCGTACTCCCATCCACCTGCCACTACACTGCCGCACCTTCCACGGCTGCTGTTCATTCCCATCCAAGTCCTTGTCGTCGTTCTCCAACTTGGTTCACTCGCTGTGCCCGCCGCCGTCTGGCGTTGTCAACATGGTCAACAACCAAGAGGAATCAAGAGATGACTATATGTGGAGAGGCTGACAGTAGGGACCCACCCGGGTCATTGCATTTCGCAAGCAGGTGCCTTGTTATAAGAAGACAAGAAATACTTCCTCCTAATTGTTTGACAAGTAGGTCCCACGCCATTGTCAATGTAGTCAATAAATAAGAAAATTACACAATGAGCGGATAACACCAGGGACCCAGCAGCTCACCCAGTTGTTTTTTAGTTTCAGAGACGGAGCTCAACTGCGCGCTGTGCGGGGGCTGTTGCCCGTCTAGCCAACGCTTACGCTTTTATTAAGCACATGACGAGCCCATTTGCTATATTTTTTTCTTTCTGAATATGGCTAGGACAATTCTTTTATTTTGGAGAATACCAAAACTGAGGCCTACATGCTTTTCTTAGCCCTGCTGGGCTGCAAATCTTTCAAGACGAGGAGGGATGTAAGTAGTAAGAAATGGGCTTCCCTAGAAAATGGGTAATAAGTTGTAAGAAATGGGTTGTAAATTTTTAAACCAAAGCCAACCGACAATTGCATTAAAATATCATTTTTAAGGATTTCTCTACTCTCTACTCTTATAGAAACCAAAGCCAACTGGCAATTACATTAAAATATCATTTTTTCTCCCACATGATAAACTACTCATACAAATGCATCTTCATGTTCCGTGCAAAAAACGTGCATCTTGCTAGTTAAGATTCTAAATTTCATTCATTTTTTGCGGAGAATTGTGTTTTGAATTTTATTTTGATAAAAATTATTTTTAATGTGACTCGAAATTTCATGATTAAAAAGGTTCGTACCCCACCAAAATATGCAAAATTTCATTGAATTGTTTAGGAGTGCCCAGAATATATGGTCTATAATGCTAATAAAAAGAATATGGGCTCCAAATATCCTTAAGAATTAGCAAATGGGTTGTAAATTATTGAAAATAATGGCTAATGAGCTGTATGCTGTTTTCCACATATTTGGAGGCTGACTTCTGGGCCTACTAGGTTGACGATGACGTTGTCCTAAATTTTTTTTGACTCATACACAAGGCTTTGTCAACTTAGTCAACACACAGCAGTGACTGTTGGATGTCCATCCAACGACCGCCGTGTTTCTTCAATCTCTGATCTTCCTGCTCCAGCTGCCCAAACCAGTGGCGGCGGGACTGCCTGCTCCCTCCTCCTGTGGCTGGCTGTGCTGCCGCCAGGCCATCCCTCTAACCACCCACCCACCTTGTTATTTTCCGGCGATGTCAGCCTCACCATACAACCGACCAGTCAGCGCTCGTACTCCCCTCAGCATGGGCATCCGCTGCGGTGGCTTCACCGGCTCCGGGTTGTTCCCTTCCTGGGCCTCACCCTCTTCCACCGCGTTTGTGCTCTCGGCGCGGCGAGGTCAACATGGTCAACAAACAACAGCCGTCGGAAGAGGCTGACAGTAGGGGCCCACACAAGGAAATGCCTCCTTATTACGCGCAAAATAATGATTCCTCCACCTAACAGCTTAGACCCACCGGAAGGGCCTCTGTATTTTGCAAAAAAACGTTCCGCCTGCTGTCAGCTCGGACCCACCAGAAGTGCCTCCTTATTACGCACAAAAAATGAATACTCCCCCTGCTAGCTCTAGTGACCTAGTGGTAGGCTGACTTGTGGGCTTACTAAGTTGACGGGGACGGAGGGCTTTGTCAACTTACTCAATATGAATGATTCTAGTTCCAGTGACCGTACGACGTCCATCCAACGGCCGTAGTGCTTCTTCAACCTCTGGTCTTCTTTCTCCAGCCGCCCAAAGCAACGCAGGTCGTGCCGCATGCTCCTGCCTCCCGTGGCCAGCTGTACTGCCGCGGAGGCCTCACCGCCCCCTACTATTCCCACAACTGGCCAGGCCCTGCAGCGATGGCAACCTCACACCGTAGCCGAACAATGAACCCTCGTACGCCTCTCCCTGCGGGCTTCCACTTTCATGTCTTCCCCGGCTCCGCGTCGTCCCCTTCCTAGGCCTCGCCGTCGTCCACCGCCCTGGTGCTCTTGGCATCGTGTGGTCAACATGGTCAAGGAACAGCATCGCTCAGAAGAGTACTATATGTGGAGAGGCTGATAGCTAGGTCCACGGAGGCCGCAAGGAAGTGCCTCCTTATTACGCGCAAAATAATTATTCCTCCACCTGACAGCAGGGACCCACCGGACGGGCCACCGTATTTCACGAAAAAAACGTTTCCCCTTGACTGCTAGGACCCACCAGCTACATCTTCGCACGCAAAGAAGTGCGTCCATATTATGGGCAAAAAATATGATTCGCCCCCCTGACTGCTGGGACCCACCAGCTACATCTTCGCACCCAAGGAAGTGTGTCCATATTATGGGCAAAAAAATGATTCACCCCCTGACTGATGGGACCCACCAGCTACATCTTCGCACGCAAGGAAGTGCCTGACAGTCGGGACCCACCTAGTCGAAGCGTATGTAGCGTTGTCATTCTGGCCACGAACATGTACGTACATACTGGTCGATGTAGAGGCGCGCACGTGTCGTAGTAGGGCCACGCACGTAGCATGTACATGTATGTACAGCGGCCAGGGTGCAAGAAAGAAAATACGGCCACGTACGTACATACGGGTGGGGTCTCGAACGCCTACTCGCGCATACGTATGCCCAGGGCTCGTGTACATGGCTGGGTCGGAACGGAGAAACTGCGTCGTCGTCGTGTTCATGGGGAGGCAACGGAATGCGTCGTGTTCATCGGGAGGCAACGGAACGTGTGGGAGCCAACCGGCTTGGACAGAACAGCCGATGGAAAAGAGGCCTGGCATACCGCAGAACGGAAGAAACGGCCTTGTGTTTGACTCGCCATGGTCAAAAAGAGATCTTGTTCATCGGGAGGGGTCTGGCATACCGCAAAACGGAGGAAACCGACTTGTGTTGGACCTCCTACGGTTGAAACGGGGTCCTGTTGATCGGGAGGGGTGTGGCGTACCGCAAAATGGAGGAAACAGACTTGTGTTGCAGCGCGACGGCCGAAACGAGGGTCCTGTTCATCGGGAGGGGTGTGGCGTACCACAAAACGGGAGTCCACAAGGTATTGTTCATCCATCGTCGACCTCCTCCAGCCTCCACCTGCGACTATTCATCTACGGGCTCCTGTTCATCTAGCCTCCATCGTCGACCCCCCCAGCAACACTCACTGTTCATCCACCCCCACGCGCAACGCTCACTGTTCATCCAGAGGCAGCATCGATCGGCTTCAGTTAGTAGCAGTAGCGAAGGAATCGCTCAATCGCTCGGGTTTAGTAACGCGTAGCTTGTAGTGCAATTGCTCGGGTTCAGTTAGGCGATGCCTCACTTGGTTTCAGTTAGAGCCCGACACCTCGCTCGGGTTCAGTTAGAGCTCGATGCCTCGCACCAACGCGCATATGGTACGAGAGAAACGCGCATCGCTCGGCCCCCGACCACCCACCGTAACAGGGAACTCCCCGAAATTTTCTCGCCCTCGCTTCTACCACAGTTTTTTCTATCATGGGTGGCCCCAAGAATGTCATTCAACTGCATCTTCGGCCCACCCAGGACGAAAAACCCATTTTCTATCATGATTTTTTGTCATAGAAGTAGGAGCCCACCACATCTATGATGATACCGGGTTTTGTCACAATTATCGTCATAGAAGTGTCATATGACAGGAAAAAAATTTGTTCGGCCCAAAATGTCACAGATGTGTCTTTTTTGTGTAATGCATGGTCTATTGTGCAGAGGCGGTTCTCCCAAGTGATATCTGTCAGGACTCGCCCAGAGTGGCGGCTTATGTTGAAACTGATAATGAGACGGCACGACAGAACACACTTGATGCTTTGGATGAAGAACGTGACCTTGCAGCGGCTCTTCAGTAATATACCAGCAAGACCAGCATCGCTATCATAGCCGCAGAGTCAAGACTCGGGCATTTCAAGAAGGGGACTTAGTTCTCCGACTGATTCAAGATTAGACAGATATGGATAAGTTATCCCCGCCTTGGGAAGGACCTTTTGTGGTCAGTAAGAATCTTAATAATGGCTCATATTATCTTATTGATATACGTGAGCACAAGAAGTCACACACCTCTGAGCAGGAGACCAACAGGCCATGGAATATTGCTCATCTTAGGCCTTACTATACTTGAGCCACCGGCTCTCCCCACTGTACATACTTCTCTCGATGTATATATCTTTTTATGATAAATATAATAAAGACGACATCCCTAAAAATTTAGGACCTCTATCGTTTCATTTCTGTGTATCTATGTATTTATTAATTGGTCATAAGGTCACTTGGGGGCTTCCAACCCACCAGGTTTAGCTTTCATACCCTCTTGACTGGACTGAGTCACCATATTATGAGTTCCACCTTCCTGTTTGCAACATGCTACTCCGTCAGGTGACCCGTCGAACTCTTAACAGTCAATCTTTTTTTAAGACCCTGAACTTGTTAAGGTTAAGACGGTGGTTTGTGTCACGTGAGAGCCGACTTACAGTGAGCTAGGATAAACTCAACGGTTGTGCGGCCTTGAAAGCACAAGGCCTGTGAGCCAACTTGTTTGGTCGTGTTTTGGAAAACCGGCCCAACAATTATTTGAGATTTTTTGTATCTCTCTTTTGGTTTCTCTGGATATTTTTATCTTAAGTTGTTGCTTTTGTGCAAATTTTGACTACCCGGGTCATAAGGTTCCGGATTATATTGACAACCCGCCCTGGCTTTTGGACTTTAAGTCTCCAGTATGTTTTGGTTTGAACAGCCGTGGTCATGAGGCTGCAAGTCTTTGGGTTGTCACCCGCTTTGGTTGTTGGTTTCTTAGCCGCCAACATGACTTGATTATAGGTATGTTTTCAATTATCATATAAGACTATGAGTCTTCGGGTTTGGTAATCCGCCCTGGCTTTTGACCTTAAGTCACCAGTATGTTTTGCTTGAATAGCCTTGGTTATGGTATATTTAGTAGTTGTGTAAGGCTACATATTTTTGGGTTGTCACCCGCCCTGGCTTTTGACTTTAAATCGCCAGTACGAATGTTGTTTAATTTTTTGCAGGACATGCAAAACTTCAAATGAAAATAAGAATGTGGTACGGCTCATATATATGATCACATCAGGCCTATCATGAAGATTAAACTGGTGGATCAAAAGTCAAGGTCAACATGCACGAAGGCATGACATGGAGGATCATTGTTTTATACTACCCTATCACAAGGCTTTACATCGAGCCCAAAAAAGTTTGAATCAAGTGTTTCTGGAGCTGCACTCCCATAACCCAGCCTGGGAGCCACCTGGATCATCATCACTATGATCAATTGTCTTCCTGCCGCCCATGAAGATTGTGGATCATCCCGTGCTGGCTCTTCCTCGTCAATCATCTGAAGATCATCCGTTGTCCAGTCGATGCTGGTTAAAGCTTCGAATGTGGCTTTGTCATTTAGTATAATGGAATGATCAACATCAGGGGCGAAGATATGCTTACGCCAAGGAGGAATGAGATTTACAACGTGTTGAGCGAGCGGTTTGATTTTGTTGTTGTTATCATCATAAGTTGGTGTGTACTTATTTAAATTTAACTCCTCAATAAGCTTGCAAGCCACGAGACGCATCTCCCTGACGCATTGGTTGAAGTCTTTATCTTCGAAGACTGAATCATCATCTTTGAATTCCATGCACCCGGTGGCTATTTCCTCTGAGTCAAGCTCGGATTGCCATGCCTTGGCCCGGCCAAGAGCAACGATGGCTCCGGCTCGAGCGACTGATAATTCTATTTCTTCAACTTTGACAGGGAATGTTGACAGATGATCCAGAATAGTCTTGATTTGATTTGGCGGCTTTCTGTTTCCTCCTAAAGCCATGGCGGGTGCCAGAATTTGAATATGTGTGTGTGTGTGTGTGTGAAGCCAGGAGGGTTACATAATTTGAATGGCACATTACACTTACCGAAGGTGGCGGCTGTCATATGAGAGATGTGTTGTCTTAAGCCAGATAACTCTTCAGTTACCAGCTTAAGCGCAAGTTCAGCATCTTCGACCTTTTTTTGTCAGAGCAGCCTTGTCAGTCTCCCAGGCGGCTCTCTCAACATCAAAGCCCACTTTAAGTTTCTCAATTTCTTCTAAAGAGGCCTTTAGTTCTGACTTGGCTCTAGAGGTTTCTGTCTGCTATAGCTTTAAACTTTTTCTCAAATCGCCAACTTGCGATTCGTTCATGATCAATTCTACCTGAAATGAATGAGGCAATGGTTTCAATGCATGGAGCAAGTTTGATGACATAAATTCGTCAAGTACCAGATACATTACAAGAAATATACTTGGCACTTGGGGGCTAATATAGGTCATTTTTATCTATAAGACCCGACTCATCTTATTAATACTAAGACGGCCCTTGAGGGCTACATATTCGGATTTCTTAAGTGCTATGAGCCGGTGTTTGGAAAGCTACACAAAGTTCATTCAAGATTAATATTTGAAGACCTGGTTTATCTTGACAAGATAAGCCGGCCCTTGAGAGTTATGGTTTGGACATTATCATGAAGTCTCAAGCATATTCAACATTTCTTCTTATACTAAAGACTTGGCGGCTATATAAATATATATGGAAAGGTGTTAGCAACATACCTCATAGCGTTCCTTCATAAGGGTCACTAAGCCGGCTTCCAGATCACAACTAGTATGGAGACGGTTCAGATAACCTGCATGGACCTTGCTCACACTGAAGGAGGCATAGCTCTCCAAGTCCAGCTTCGCCTTGCCTTTCTCCAAGGAAGGAGATTCTTCCTTGGTGCTATGCTTGGTTAGCACAGTGGAAGCCCCTGGCATTTTATAAGTCGTCCCAGTAATAGTCACATCATTAGAGTCCTTTTCGAGGGGGATCTCTTCGGCTAGCTTTGAAGGAGTCGGCGACTTAGGGATCGATGGGTCATGACTGGCCACCGGGTTAAGCTCAGTGTCCATCTGTTCAGGGATGGTAGCATCAATTGATGGTGGCAGATCATTGATAGGTTCCTCAGGATCCTGAATGAGGGCCTCAGAAATTTCAGATGTCTGTTTTCTGGTTCAATAGTTTGAAGAACCATCAAGCTTTTGTGTCTTGCCTACTTTTGCGGCACCTCTGCAACAAAGATACAAAGTCTATGAGTATATCATTACAAATCATTGATAAACAAATGAAAATACTAACCCTTTGCGATCTTGAAAGTTGTCACTTGAGTCCCAGTAGAGTCGCAAGATGATGGAGACGTCTTCTCATAATTTGAGTTGGAAGGATTAAGAGGTTGACGTATGAGGTCGGCTAATGGATAAAGAGAGTCTGGGTTTTGTGGCACATCATGTTGACGCTTGCAAGGAGCATGTGTGTTGGGTAAGCCGGAGACGAGGTCTTGAGAGCCGCCACTCGGGTTGGGCATCTTAACTCATGTTGCTGTTTCTTCAAAAGAAAGTTAGGATCCAAGTGAGCAAGAGGATGAGAAAATTTCACCTTCCGGACGACCCACCAAATTTTCTTTCTTGGTAAGGGCTCTGAGCCAGAGGAAATTATAGTTACCTCTGCTGCATCTGCATGACTGGTCTCGGCCTCTACCTGAGAGGAATTAGTGTCAATAAGTTGCATAAACAGAAGGCTAGGAGAGTCAAGTTCTACCTCTAACAAGTCAAATGGGAAAAGATCCTGAGCTGTTTGCTTGCTGTGATGACTCGTGCCATAGGATTTTTTCCCCTTGCCCTCTTAGCTAGAGCGGCGGCGACTTGTATTTTCTTCTTCCAGAATGGAGAGTTAGACTGTTTGTACTTGAGTCAAGGGGTTAAATTTTGACGTACAAAAGATAGACAAGTAAGACAAAGTTTATTCAAGACACTTACACCTGGAGCCGGGCGAAGGGCGCGGAAAGGGTTCAGACCCGTCTTGCTACAGTTTTGCAATGATTCCCCTAGAAATGACTTAACGGTATCATTGATTTCCTTATCAGTTAATTGTGTTGAGTTGAAGCATTGTGGGTCCTTGGTATCACCCACGTATCGGCACATTAAGCCACTGCACCGGCTCAAAGGCAAGATCCTCCAGGCGACCCAGTAGCGAACAAGATCAATTCCGGTCAAACCGTTGGCTATTAAGGCCCGGACCTTTGAAAAGGTGGAGGCATATAAACCGCGTTCTATAGCGGCAGTAGACCTGGAAGCAGGCCGCTGGTAGTGAGCTGGTAGGGGTGATAACCCGGCAGGGGGTTCTCTCTGGGTGGGGAAGTGTCCTTGCAATAAAACCAAGTGTACTTCCAGTCTTTGGGGTGGCTTAGCAGGGCGGCTGATGGCAAAGTTACCTCTCTCCGCCTCTGAATGGATACACCGCCAAGTTCTAGACTAAGATCGTCTGACATCTTAGTCTGGCGGTTGATATAATAATAGTCTCTAAACATGTCAATGGAGGGCTCTTCCCCAAGGCATACCTCGCAGAACACTTGGAAGTTTCATATGGTGGAGACCAAATTTGGACCAATATCTTGTGGATGAAGGTTGTTAAAATGCAGAACGTCTCGGAAGAATTTTGAGCCGGGCGGTGAGAAGCCATGGAGTCGATGGTCTGTGAAGACTACAACCTCACCCTCCTGGGGTTGAGGGGGACATTCAGAACATGGAACCCGCCAATTGATGACCTCTTTGGCGGGTAAAATCCCCATGGTCACATAATCAGCAGGCGTGTCCTCTGTGGCCCGGGATGCAGCCCAGTCGCAAGTAGTGGGGGACTTAGTCATGGTGAGTCAAAAGAATGAGCTGTAACCAAAGATAAGGAGGTGGTGGATAAAAAGTTACTATGATTAGCCGCCAGGATGATCATATAACAATTCAACAATGATGAGCTGGATACAGTTAAAAGGCTATGCATTATGGGCTATTGAAGTGATTGTGAGCCGCCCTAGCCATGGAACAGAACAACTACCAGATTATAAGTACATAGCGGGTTAAGTTGAGAAGGTATAAGGCGGCAAGCATTATCGGTGGGTTATATAAAACTTTGTATTTCTTGGCAGCTCATACATTCATGATTAAGCCTGCCAGGTTCTGGCGGGTTACAAAAGTTATTATTTAAGCAGCTTGAACAAAGAATGGCGGGTCAACTATTTATGAAATCAAGATTTCTGAAATTCCACCAAGTATGGGACAAACAAGTTTCATAGATTGTGCCTATAATTTTGGATCTACGACATCTCAGGAAATAAAGAACAATTCCAAAACCTAAGGTATAGTTGCAGAAAAAGTGGCAAGCTATGCATGGATTCTGAAGAAAAGGGGATCTACACAAGATGCAAGATAAAGGCTAACACTACTACCGCGCCATGTCTACTTCGTTTTGGATTGAACTAAAGCAGAAAGTGGATGAACTTGAGACAGCCGCAATGAACAGGCTGATGAACTACATGAACTACTATGACCTAATGCGGATCTGAAGTAGAAAAGGAGGAATACCTGACGATGTTGAACAAGAGCGGGGGTGTGCTGCCGTTATCTGGTCCGGTCAGGTTGATGCAGCAACCTTTGTCGGAGTTGCTGGTGAAGAACGGCTGGAGCGGCAAAGCTCTTGTGTGGCAGAGGTCGCGAGGAGGAAGAAGAAGTGGAGGCGAAGGGGGTAACAGTGAAAAGGAACCCCTCCATGTCTATTTATAAGGGAAAAGTGAAACAGTGAAATGGCAGACGCATAAATCAAGCAGACGTCATGATTATCACAACACTAGAGGCGCCTTGATTCTCGGACGAGCAATTACTGCGAAATAGATCGGTTGTGGTGTAATAGGTTTTTTCTGAATTTGCTTCGCATGACATCATGGCGGGTTAGGAAGATTCATTCAAGGTTAAACATTGGAAAGGAAGATTCTCCAACCCTAAGTAGTGAAGATTGACATGAACAAGCTCAAATCAATCTGGAGCCTAATGTTGGGGATATAACCCTGAGGTATGACCCACCTAGGAGGGGCCGGGTTATACTGTTGGCGCCTCAATAAAAGAAAGCCCAAGTAGGTCCAAGACGATGAAATATGAAGACTAGTGGCGGCTTACAAGGTGGGCCTGCTGAAGGCCCAAGACCTGGCGGTAGATTCATGACCCAGAAGGTGTGAGCCGCCATGATGGAGACTTGCCTAACAAGGTAGGGCGACTTAGAAACAGAGTTGGTCATGTTGTGTGATCTGACTTGGACTGTTGTAAGCCTAGGGTCTTGACCTGTGTGTTTAAAGGAGAGACCCTATGGTGGGTTAACTTAAGAAACAATTGATCGAGAGCTATGTCAAGCGATTCCGCTCCCTTGTAATCGATATCCAATCAATACAACTCAAAGCAGGACGTAGGCTTTTACCTTGTTATGAGGGGCCGGACCTGGGTAAACCTTCTATCTTTCGTCCCGCTCAACTCCTTCAAACTAACCTACATTGCGATGGCTCCACACCTAAGTCCTTTCACAAGGGCATCTGCCGTGACAAAACTACGACAGGGTCTAGACTGGTTTTTGTGGCTAAAGAGGCTTGCGGCGGTGAAACTTCTGATCTAGGGTCATTTCTGATGGCTTCTCTATTTATAGGATTTTTAACGTTGGAATCACATGAAGATGGGCCTCGAGGTGGGCACGACCCACCTGGGCGCGCCTGGGCCTCCTGGTGCACCCAGGTGTCTTGTTCTCACCTCCGTCACCTTGTGGTCCTCCCATGAAGCTTCTAGTGCCTCTTTTGTTCCAAAAAATCATCAAAAAGTTCCCTTCTATTTGGAGAACTTTTATTTCTGCACAAAAAACAACACCATAGTAGTTCTGCTGAAAACAGTGTCAGTTCCATCCAAATCATACCAAAACCATATAAAATTGTTGTAAACATGGCATGAATACTTCATAAATTATAGATACGTAGGAGACGTATCAGGCCCTACCATCTATCACCATTGTCGAGGCTACCCCAGCCTCGGTCGATCAAGGTGTGTAGTCATCGACTTGAAGGCATCGGCTCCACCTGGGCCCAGGATCGAAACGCTGATGGACGATGGCAGTTGTGCATGTTGGGTTGGTGTCAGGTGCACATTATCTATTTTGTGCATGTGCGGTTCATTATATTCTTGTAAATTAGCGAGCTAATGGTTTGTAAATTACTCATCAAACTAGGCACTAGACCAATTTGAGCATATATATGCTCGATTGATTTGTTCATGCATGTCAAATATGTCAATTGTATGGGTTGTCCTATCTATATATTATCTCAATTGGCAATATGGACAATTAATATTCAAATGTCTTCTGGACATCGGTGTTGACCGTTACGTCAAAAACATGGACATATTCTACTCCACAGGGCACACACTTAAACTGAATGAGCTGTGTACGATACTTATACTTTGCATGTAAATTTAAGAACTTGGCAAACAACATTTGAGTAACATATATATAGTGGTGACACTATTCGACAAAAGGCGGATCTAGGTAACGCGATACTTAACAATCCCAAACTTGACAATTTTGACAACCATATGGTTCATATCTACATGCTTAACATAGTAACAACTAGCACATTTTAGGAGACGTAGGGCCAACAACCACAACTATCCGTTGGAAGCGGCTTGATCACGGTGACTCGGCATCTCTTCGATGAAAAGGAAGAGCCCTCTTGTGCCTTCGTAGAGCATGAGTAGAACAAGTTCTCCAATTTTCCAATGTGGATGCATTGCCACTACAAGTGAGAACTTGTTAATTTGAATGGTTCCATGTCTACGGGAAATGCAGTACCTTGCAAGTTTAATTCGGCCACGCCAGGAAATCTACTCAGGAACAACTGCATTGCGCAATTTCTATTGCAATGAAGAATGAAAACCAATTGTAACATATAGTTTATGGACATCAAGATAAAAATAAGACTTTGTACTAGCGTTTTGTGCACACAATTGGTCTTGTTCAATGTGTGCACCAGTGGTAGAATTAATCCCATCCAAAATCCAGCGTTCGTACGTTGTGCTATCTCTGTCAGATTATCAACAAATTTTATGACATGCTCCAAATCTTTCCAGTGAAATTTTGTGCACCGAGTAACATACAAATCATTAACTATGCATCCAACATATCCTTCTTAAAAGGTGGAAATGGGTTACTTACTCAGAACATGGCAGAAGAATAGTATGCATAAATTTGTAATTAGTATTTGTCACTGCCAACAGTCAGAAAATAAAATCACAATTGGTTGCTTAAATAGTGATCAATTGGTCAGAACAAATACCCTGATTTTGCTAAGTAATATGCCAACATGGCAAAAGTTTAAAGAACACTAACCTCGATCAGACTGTGATCGGCTGCTAATGTTGGGGAAGTAAACATCCATGTTAATTAGATCAGGTTGTGGTGCACGCACTAGAATTTTATTGCCAGCTTTCGGTTCCTAAAACTTAGAAAATTTTCTCCAAAGGTCCGCATCAAAATAGGAGTGACCATCTTTATCAATTTTTACCCTAACTGTCATTGTGAATCCATGTTGCATTGTCAATAATGACATCCATGGAGATATCGACAAAGTAAACGCCAAGATTTCCTTCTACACGCGCTCTTCCAACGCAAGGAACGTACTACTTGAAATGATAATTAAGATCGTTACATATATTGAAATAACAGAGCAACATGCAAAAATGGGAGTAACTGAGAGAACAGAACAATATATAGCTGAAAGCACAGTACAAAAATATATAATTAAAAAGATAATGTAACAAAGATTTCTTGCAAATATGACATTAACTGAAAGAATAATACATCAGTAATTTGCCTAATTTTAAAAAAAATCATCTTCAATGTATAGGCTGCATGTGGCACCGTACCTTTTATCCAAATGTAGCAATATATGGTATATGTTCATAAATTTAGGCCATGCCAGCCGTGGTAGGGTGAGATTGAAGATAGCAAGCGGTCTCTGAAGTCATCTGGTGTGGTGAGATAGAACCTCGTTTCCGACTGGTCGCGACCGCACTAGCCTGGTTTGTGCCTGCATTGTGGACACTTGAATGAAAACCCTTGAATTGGCTAGAAGAAAAAGGAATCCACGACAATTTTTGCCGGTTGATTAATAGGGGCAGAAGGACTATGATAAGAGATGAGCAAATATTCCGCTAAATTAATCACCTTCTCACTGAGAAAAATCCCCAGCCCAAGCCCGCCAAAAATCCCTCCGAAAACCTCACTAAAGTAGAGTGTAGAAAGTCGATGTAGATAGGCAGCGGGAAGCAGTAGGGACAAAATCTTATGCCATTTGGAGCGCGACCGCCACCCGCCGACGACAGTCATCGAAGTTGGGGATGGCCACCACGACAGAAGTTGATGACGTGCAAAGTTGCGGAGGAGTGCGCGACGAGTGAGTGGGGAAGAAGTGGGGAGGGTGAGGGTTCAAAGGACATGAACTGTGTGTAATAAGAAATCACCAAGATTGAAAGGGAATCCAAATTTCCTTTGTCTATTGTCCTTGAGTTTTTTTCTACGATCAACATAGACCCTGCAAATCACCGTGATCAAATTTGGCACTTTTCTTGGCTCATGTACTATATTTAGGCGATTATGTGTATTTTATAGGCATTAATGCACATAATTCAAATTTAGACTATCAGTGGATGATAAGTGCACAAAAACGGTCTAGAAAATCTTGCTCGTGGTATTTATTAAATTTGCATGCCTTTAACAAGGAATGGGCAGAGATTTCAAGGATATGTGTGGCAAGAGTCAACCACAAACGTGTTGTTTATTAGTTTTTCAACTATTCAAAAATGAAAGACAAGCTTGAAAAACATGACGCCTGGCATGGGGGCATGGTATGGCCTCACCATGCCCTAGTAAAAAATTGAGAAGGTTTGGCTTATGTTGTCATGCACACTCTTCATAAGACAAACCATCACCGTGGAAGTTTTGTGGTTTTGAGAGGGAAATCACCAAGATTGAATGGGAATCTAGATTTCCTTCGCCCTTTGTCCTTGAGTTTCTTCTACGATCAACATACACCCTACAAATCACCATGTTCAAAATTGGCAGAAAATCGATGCATGAAAAACAACACAAAAATGGTCTGAAAAAACATGCTCGTGGTATAAGTAAATGTTCATGCCTTTTACCAGGAATGGATAGAGATTTCAAGGGTATCTGTGGCAAAAGTCAACCACAAACATGTCGTTTATTGATTTTCAACTATAGAAAACAGAAAGACATGTTTGAAAAACATGACACCTAGAATGGTGCCATCATATGGCCTCTCCATGCCCTAGTAAAAATTTAAGAAGATTTGGCTTATGTCGTCATGCATGATCTTCATAAATCTAACCATCACCGAGGAAGTTTCGTGGTTTTGAGAGGGAAATCACCTAGATTGAAGGGGAATCCAAATTTCGTTCATCCTTTGTCCTTGAGTTTTTTATACGATCATCATACACTCTACAAATCACCGTGATCAAAGTTGGCACTTTTCCGGCTCATTTACCATATTTAGGCGATTATGCGCATTTTCTAGGCATTAATGCACATAATTCAAATTTAGACAATTGGTGCATTAAAAAGTGCACAAAACGGTCTGTAAAACCATGATCAAATTATTCAGTAAATTTTCATGCCTTTTACAAGGAATGGGCGGAGATTTCAAGGATATGTGTGGCAAGAGTGAACCACAAATGAGTCGTTTATTCGTTTTACAACTATAGAAAAATGAAAGACATCCTTGAAAAACATGATGTCTGGCATGGTGCCGTGGTATGGCCGCTCCATGCTCTGGTAAAAAATTGAAAAGGTTTGCCTTATGTTGTCATGCATCCTCTTAATAAATTGAACCATCACCAAGGAAGTTTCGTGGTTCCGAGAGGAAAATCAGAAAAATTGAAGGGGAATCCAAATTTCCTTCGTCCTTTGTTCTTGAGTTGTTTTCTACTATCAACATACACCCTACAAATCATAGTTTTCAAATTTGTCACTTTTCCGGGCTCATTTACCATATTTAGGTGATTATGTGCATTTTCTAGGCATTAATGCACATAATTCAAATTTATACAATCGGTGCATGAAAAAGTGCAAAAAAATGGTGTGGAAAAACATGCTCGTGGTGTTTAGTAAATTTTCATGCCTTTTACAAGGAGTGGGCAGAGATTTCAAGGATATGTGTGGCAAGAGTCAACCACAAACGTGTCGTTTATTGGTTTTTCAACTATAGAAAAATGAAAGACATGCTTGAAAAACATGAAGCCTGGCATGGTGCCATCTTATGGCCTCACCTTGCCCTGGTAAAAATAATATGGTTTGGCTTATGTCGCATGCATGCTCTTCATAAAACGAACCATCACCGAGGAAGTTTCGTGGTTTTGAGAGGGAAATCACCAAGATTGAATGGGAATCCAAATTTCCTTCGTCCTTGAGTTTTTTTCTACGATCAACATACACTCTGCAAATGACCGTGATCAAATTTGGCACTTTTTTGGGCTCATTTACCATATTTAGGTGATTATGTGCATTTTCTAGGCATTAATGCACATAATTCAAATTTAGACAATCAGTGCATTAAGAAGTGCTAAAAATGGTTTCAAAAACCATTATCGTAATATTCAGTAAATTTGCATTCCTTTTAAAAGGAATGGCAGAAATTTCAAGGATATGTGTGGCAAGAGTGAACCACAAATGTGTCGTTTATTGGTTTTTCAACTATAGAAAAATGAAAGACAACCTTGAAAAACATGACGCCTGTCATGGAGCCATGGTATGGCCTCTCCATGCCATGGTAAAGATTTGAGAAAGTTTGGATTACATCGTCATGCACACTCTTCATAAATCGAACCATAACCAAGGAAGTTTCGTGGTTTCGAGAGGAAAATCACCAAGATTGAAGGGGAATCCAAATTTCCTTCATCCTTTCTCGTTGAGTTTTTTTCTACGATCAACGTACACCCTACAAATCATCGTTTTCAAATTTGACACTTTTGTGGGCTCATTTACCATATTTAGGCGATAATGTCCATTTTCTATGCATTAATGCACACAATTCAAATTTAGACAATCGGTGCAAGAAGAAGTGCACAAAAATGGTCTGGAAAACCATGCTCGTGGTATTTAGTAAATTTTCATGCCTTTTATAAGGAATGGGCAGAGATTTGAAGGATATGTGTGGCAAGAGTCAACCAGAAATGTGTCATTTATTGTTTATTCAACTATAGAAAAATGAAAGGCATGGTTGAAACATGAATCCTGGCATGGTGTCATCATATGGCCTCACCATCCCCTGGTAAAAAATTAATAAGGTTTGGCTTACGTCATCATGCATGCTCTTCATAAATTGAACCATCACTAAGAAAGTTTCATGCTTTTGAGAGGGAAATCAAATCCAAATTTCCTTCGTCCTTTGTCCTTGAGTTTTTTCTATGATCAACATACACCCTGCATATCACCGTGTTCAAAGTTGGCACTTTTCTAGGCTCATTTTCCATACTTACGCAATTATGTGCATTTTCTAGACATTTTGCACAGATACATCAAATCCCAGCTATAGCTAAATGGGTGTGATGAGAGGGACGTGGATTGTCGTTCAATCGTGGTGCATCCTATGGTGCACACATGCCATCTGCATGGTTGGGGTTCCGGCCAATCAGAACGCAACACACAATAGGGTGAGTGCGCACGGTTTCCAAAGGCGACGGTGATGAACCGTGTGCGATAAGAAATCACCAAGATTGTAGGGGAATCCAAATTTCCTTCTCCATTTGTCCTTTTTGAGCTCTAAAAAACCACCGCACTGTACGGTTATCCGGCTACTCCGCCACAGAGCTCTCTCCAAGCGTCATTCATGCCACTGCACCGCACACTAATTGGTAAGGAAGTGATGGCATCCTGCCGCGTTGAGTTCCTTACCGCCGGTGACCACACACTAAGTGTTAAGGAAGCGATGGCATTCCACTGTGACAAGTTCGTCGCCACACATCTACGTGGGCTTACTTTGAAGCCGCCATGGCCGAATGGGCGGTGGAGCAAGAGGCGACCAAAGTCACACAAAAGGAGTGAAAAAGGCAGAAATCACTCAAGAAAAGAGTCTGCCGCCGCTGCAAGAAAGAAAAGGCCACACGCGCTGCTAAGTAGAGCTCGACGAAGATCCAACCACGGTGGGCTACCCCTAACAAGGCCAGAAAGGAGAACGATGGTGTCTGGCTAACATGCCCCGATGCCTCCACCTACAAGGATCATGGTGCTAGCTACCACAATGCTGATGAGAGCTGTGCAGAGATCCAAGCACGGTGGGCTGCTGCCGACAAGGCAGGGAAGGAGAATGATTATGTCTGGCTAGCATGTGAGAAGTAGCTAGTGCGTGTGTCTCCTGAAGTTTGTTTAATTAATTATGAGCATCTACCAGTACCACTTACTAGTTTTAGAGCAAATTACTAGTATCTAGGAATTAAAGTTGGTATCTATTATTAACATAAAATGTCGACAAGTGGCATTAGGGCTTTGAGCGTTGCTTAGCATGTGTTGACTAAAGTTTTGTAGCCGTACCCTGGCCCTAAATCCTCCAGAAATGTCCTCCCGCGGCCACTCAAAGCTCCTTCCTCTCCCATCTCTGCACGGCGTGCTTCTTCTCTAGCGCGTGCGCCGGAGATGACCTGACCGCAAGTGGTTCTCAGTCCCATCTCGCCGCACGAGTTGGCCACACGCCAGATTAAATGGCCACGTCGGCCGATGGCAGCAAGCTTCTCTTTTGTTGCATAGGATCAATTTTGGCTCTGTCAGTGAAGAGGTTGACACTTGATTGCATTTCATAAAGCAATGATTGTTCATCGAGTGTCACCTTTGCCTTGTTCATGTATGTTGAATACCTTGCTACCATGAAAGAGATTTTTAAAATTTGTAGGTCCGGCTGTAGATGTTGATAGATATAAGAATTATTAGAAGATCTCAAAACACACGGTTTCTATGGCGTACCGTGCCAATTTTTGCATTAATGATTCGTAAGTCGGTTACCTGTGCGATGTCTTCTAATAAGGCAAGCGTACCAACATGACCGTCATTGACCGATTTAAGCAACTACACATGTAGAATTTTTTGGAGACGGGATCCGCCAATTTTCTCTTTTTTTGCACACGAGTATTCTACGTGCTTTGTCTGTGTTGTGTGTTTCCCGAGCCCAAGTTTCGAGTTAGAAAGCAAAATTTTCATTAGGCGAGCGATTTCATAATTTGTTCCTCCCACCACATCCCCACCCATCACTTTTTCGCAGTATCACCCACCCAAACACCGTACCAATAGCTCGAACCGCCACTGCCGCAACCACAGCTTCAACCACATCTATGTTCTGCCCGAGCCTCATCGATTCAGTCAGGTAACCCAGCGATCCCTATGACGGCCCTGAATTGATTGCTTAAATGGCACCTATGAAACATCCTAATGCCTCCAAATCCCCACTGCCCCTACTCCAAAGCATCATTGCATAAGCCCAACCACATATCAGATGGACGTCAAGGAGCTGATTGCTACTTCTTAAGCTTGCGGTTGTTTTTCCCTTGAAGAGGAAACGGTGATGCAGCAATGTAGAGGTAAGCATTTCCCTCAGTTTGAGAACCAAGGTATCAATCCAGTAGAAGGAACACACAAGTCACCAATGGTTGCACCTACACAAACAAACAAATACTTGCACCCAACGCGATAAAGGGGTTGTCTCCCTTCACGGTTACTTGCAATGATGAGATCTGACAAAGATAGGTATAAAAGATAAATAAAAGTGCAAAGCAAAGTAAAAGTAAATAAATTTCAGCAAGGTAATTTTGGCTTTTTGGTTTTATAGATCTGAAAATAATATGATAGAAATAGACCCGGGGGCCATAGTTTTCACTAGAGGCTTCTCTCTTGAAAGAACGCACATGGTGGGTAAACAAATTACTATTGAGCAATTGATAGAAAAGTGCAAAGTTATGAAGATATCTGAGGCAATGATCATGAATATAGGCATCACATCTGAGGCAATGATCATGAATATAGGCATCACACATGCATCTACTACTATTACTCCACACATCGACCGCTATCCAGCTTACATCTAGTGTATTAAGTTAACAAGAACGGAGTAATGCCTTAAGCAAGATGACATGATGTAGAGGGATAGATCCAATCAATATGGTATAAACCCTATCTTGTTATCCTTAATGCCGACAACACAAATATGTACCTCGCTACCCTTTCGGTCACTTGGTGAGGACACTGCAAGATTGAACCAAAACAAAGCACCTCTCCCATTGCAAGAAAAAATCAGTCTAGTTGGCCAAACCAAATCCATAGATCAGAGAGAAATACAATGCTATCTTAATCATGCATAAAAGATTTCAAAGAAGACTCAAGTAATATTCATAGATAGTCTGATCATAAATCCACAATTCATCGGATGTCAACAAATGCACTGCAAAAGAAGATTACATCGAATAGAACTCCGAGAGCATCGAGAACATAGTATTGAAGATCAAGGAGAGAGAAGAAGACATCTAGCTACTAGATATGGACCCATAGGTCTGTGGCAAACTACTCACACATCATCGGAAGGGCAGCAAGGTTGATGAAGAGGCCCTCCATGATCGAATCCCCCTACTGTAGTGTACCAAAACATGTCTCTAGATGGGATCTCAGGAGGACAGAAACTTGCGGCGGCGGAAAAGTATTTTTGGTGTGCCCTCTAGTATACGGGGAAAAGTTGGATATTTATGCAGCAAATATTAGGGTTATAGGAGCCATAGGGGGACAACTGTTGGAAATATGCCTTAGAGGCAATAATAATGTGGTTATTATTATATGTCCTTAATCATAATAAAGGTTTATTATTCATAATATAATTGCATTGATTGGAAACTTAAATACACGTGTGAATACATAAACAAATACCAAGTACCTATTAGGCCTCTACTAGACTAGCTCGTTGATCAAAAGATGGTTAAAATTTCCTGCCATAGACATGAGTTGTCATTTGATAACGGGATCACGTCATTAGGAGAATGATGTGATGGACAATACCCATCCATTAGCATAGCATATGATCATTCAGTTTATTGCTAATGCTTTCTTAATGTCAAATACATGTTCCTTCGACCATGAGATCATGCGACTCCCAGACTCCGGAGGAATACCTTGTGTTTATCAAACGTCACATTGTAACAAGGTGATCATAAAGGTGCTGTACAGGTATCTCTAAAGGTGTATGTTGACTTGGCATGGATCGAGATTGGGATTTGTCATTCCATATGATGGAAAGGTATCTTTGGGCCTTGTCGGTGATACAGCATCACAAGAAGCTTGCAAGCAAAGTGACTAAAGAGTTAGTTACAAGATGATGTATTATGAAACGAGTAAAGAGACTTGCCAGTAATGAGACTGAAATAGGTATGGAGATACCGGCGATTGAATCTCGGGCAAGTAACATACTGACGGACAAAGGGAACTACGTATGTTGTCATAAAGGTTCAACTAATAAAGATCTTCGAAGAATATGTAGGTACCAATATGGGCATCTAGGTATCGCTATTTGTTATTGACTGGAGAAGTTTCTCGGTCATGACTACATCATTCTCGAACCCGTAAGGTCCACACATTTAATGTTCATTAATGATATAGTACTATATGAATTATGTATGTTGGTGACCGAATGTTGTTCGGGGTCCCGGATGAGATCATGCACAATATGAGGTGCTTCGAAATTGTCCGGAGGTAAAGATTGATATATAGGATGATAATATTCAGTCCTCGGAAGAGTTTCGTAATACGCCAGATAATTACCGGATCACCGGAAGGGGTTCCAGAAGGCCATAGGGGGTTGTTGGGCCTAATGGCCCAAAAGGAGGGAGCATACCAGCTCACAAGGGGGTTGGCAAGACCACCTCCAGGCCACAGGTCCTAGGAAGCAAAGGGGAGGGGCTAGCCCCCTCCTGCCTTTCTCCACACAAGGAAGAAGGAAGGGGAGGCGCCCTAGGGGCCGCTTGCCCCCCTTTACTACCCCCCACGTGCCAAGTAAGGAAGGGAGGCGCCTGTCTAGGACAGCCGTCGGCCCCATTGGGACGCACCCTAGGCTGCCTCCCCTCCCCCTCCACCTATATATTTGAGAGGACGAGAGGGGGTGCCACACACCATGATTCACCAATCCATGTGTTGGCGCCCCCTCTCCCTCTAGTTCATCCTCCGCTCTAAATCTGTTGTGCTTGGTAAAGCCCAGTGGAAATAGTTTCACCACCACCATCGCCATGCTGTGATGCTGCCGAAACTCATCTACTACTTTGTCTCTCTTGCTGGATCAAGAAGGCGAGGACGTCAACGAGCTAAACATGTGCTGAACGTGGAGGTGTCATACGTTTGGTGCTTGATCGAAATGGGTCAGAACGTGTACAACTACATCAACCGCGTTGATAAACGCTTCCGCTTAGCGATCTACAAGGGTTTGTAGATGCTCTCCCACTCTCGTGGCTATGCATCTCCATGGATAGATCTTGTGTGTGCGTAGAATTTTTTTTGTTTCCATGCAACGTTCCCCAATAGTGGCATCATGAGCCAGGTCTATGCGTAGATAATATGCACGAGTAGAACATAAATGAGTTATGGGCGGTGATGTTCATATTGCTTACCACCTGAAAGTGCGTTATATCGACTAGAGGGGGGGTGAATAGGTGATTTTTATGAATTCTTCATTGAGGAATTTGCTGGTGAGGAAATTCCTTAGCGAAGAACTACTTGCGGCAGAATAAGTACTCAGATGTAAACATAAGAGAACACAAGCATGGTCATCATGATGAAATGAAGACAAGCATAGAGTACAGAAAGCGTAAACACAGGATAACACAGGATGAAGACGGACAGACTGAAGAAATTGAACTGAGGAAATTAAGAAAGTCTTTAGTCAAAGTCTTCAAATAGATATGAACAAGCACACAACAACAGAAATGAGGAAATGAAAGAGTTGAGGAAATAGAACCAGTAAGCTTGGTGAAGACAATGATTTGGTAGACCAGTTCCAACTGCTGTCTCAGTTGTACGTCTGGTTGGAGCGGCTGAGTATTTAAACTCGAGGACACACAGTCCCGGACACACAGTCCTCATCGTATTATCCTTGAGCTAAGGTCACACAGACCTCGCCCAATCACTCGTGGTAAGTCTTCAAGTGACTTCCAAACCTTCACAGAATAGGTCACTCGGTGATCCAAAATTCCTCTTGGATGCTCTAGACCATGACGCCTAACTGTCTGGAAGAAGCATAGTCTTCAAAGGTAACAAGCGTCGGATCCACGCAGGATCAATATCTTCAGTGATGCTCAATCACTTTGGGTTTGTAGGTGTGTTGGGTTTGGGTTTTCCTCGCTTGATGATTTTTGCTCAAAGTCCTCAGAGGATGGGATGCTCTCAAATGACAAGTGTTAGTTTCTCTCAGAGCAGCCAACTAGCTAGTGGTTATAGGGGGCGGCTATTTATAGCCTAGGGAGCAGCCCGACATGATAAGACATAAATGCCCTTCAATGATATGACCGTTAGGTGGGTAGATATTTTGCGACAGCTGGCGCATAGCACAACAACGGTCGGAAGTTTGACTCTCAAATTCCTCAAGGCTATCATGTTCCTCACTATGTAGGCAATCCGCACTGGCGAAATCCTAACTCCTCAGTCAGAACAAATTCCTCAGCAACCAGAAGAACTTCGTCTCTGTTACTGAACAAATTGACTAAACTGTATGAGATTTCCAATGGCTTCACTCGAAGGGATTGGTAGGTGTAGGATTTTGAGTTGAGCATCACATGGAAATTTTTCCTTAGTATTTCCTCGACCCCCTTTAACAGTACAGTGTTTCCCATGACTCAAGAAAGAGAAAATGAAACTATAAAAACAAAAGTCTTCACGCTTCATGTTCCTCGAATGATTGCCAAGTCTTCAAGGTCACACCAATTTCTTCACTTTCAAAGTCTTCAGAAAGTCTTTAGAAATCCAAAGTCTTCAGTTGAAGAACTTCATTTTTAGAGATCGACTTTCTGCATAAATATCGAACTCCTCATAGAATTATAGACCTGTGTACACTCACAAATGCATCAGTCCCTTAACCTGTAAATCTTCAATACACCAAAATCACTAAGGGGCACTAGATGCACTTACACCACCTATGTCTTATTTTGATTCGACGGTATTGTGGGATGTAGCAGCTCGGACTAACCTTACATGTCCACGTACATGAGACCGGTTCCACCGACTAACATGCAACTTGTTTTGCATAAAGGTGGTTGATGGGTGTCTGTTTTTCCCAGTTTAGTTGAATCTAATTTGACTACAACGGTCCTTGATGAAGGTTAAATTAGCAACTTGATAATCACCAATGTGGTTTAGAGTAGGTAAGAACGGTTCTTGCTAGTTGCCCGTAGCAGCCACGTAAAACATGCAACAACAAAGTAGATGAGGTCTAACTTGTTTTTGCAGGGCTTGTTGTGATGTGATATGGTCAAGGCGTGATATGATATATGTTTATGTATGAGATGATCATGTTTTGTAGTAAGTTCATGACTTGCAAGTCGATGAGTATGACAACTGGCAGGAGCCTTAGGATTGCCTTAATTATTGTATGACCTGCATGTCAATCACTAAGCTCCATGTAATTGCTTTAGTTTATCGCTATGTGTTTGCAATAGTTGTACAAGCAATAGTTGGCGAAACGACCCCGATGCAACAATGAAGATCAAGGTGTTGCACCAATGGGGATGGAGATCATGCCGTTGCTTTGGAGATGAAGATCAAAATCACAAGATGATGATGGCCATATCATGTCACATATTTTGATTGCATGTGATGTTTATCCTTTATGCATCTTATTTTGCTTAGAACGACGGTAGCATTATAAGATGATCCCTTCTCTTAATTTCAAGATCAAAAGTGTTCTCCCTGAGTATGCACCATTGCTAAAGTTTGTCGTTTCGAAGCACCTCATGATGATCAGGTGTGATAGACTCTACGTTCACACAACGGGTGTAAGCCAATTTTGCACATGCAGAATGCTTGGGTTAAACTTGACAAGCCTAGCATGTGCAGACATGGTCTTGGAACACTGGAGACCGAAAGGTCAAGCGTGAGTCATATGGTAGATATGATCAACATGGAGATGTTCACCATTGAAGACTACCCCATCTCACGTGATGATCAGACATGGGTTAGTTGATTTGGATCATGTTTCACTTAGAAAACTCGAGGGATGTTGATTTAAGTGGGAGTTCATTAGCAATTTGATTATTTGAACTAAATATAATCATGAACTTAGTCTTAATAGTTTTTTCAAATCTATCTTGTAGATCAATGGCCCGTGCTACCGTTTCCTTGATTTTAACGCATTCCTAGAGAAAGCTAAGTTGAAAGATGATGGTAGCAACTACATGGACTGGGTTCATAACTTGAGGATTATCCTCAGAAGAATTATGTCCCTGATGCACCGCTAGGTGACAGGCCTGCTGCAAGAGCTGATGCAGATGTTGTGAACATCTGGCAGGCTCGATTTGTTGACTACTCAATAGTCAAGTGTGCCATGCTTTACGGCTTTGAACCGGGACTTCAAAAGCGTTTTGAACCCACAGAGCATATGAGATGTTCCAAGAGTTGAAGTAGATATTTCCAGCTAATGCCTGGGTTGAGAGATATGAAGTCTCCAACAAGTTCTTTAGTTGTAAGATGGAGGACAACAATTCGTTCAGTGAACATACTCAGAATATCTGGGTACCACAACCACTTGACTCAGGTGAGAATTGATGTTCCAACTTAGAGTGTTATTGATAAGTTCTTCAGTCATTGTCACCAAGATACAAAGGCTTCATGATGAACTATAATATGCAAGGGATGACGAAAATGATTCCCGAGTTCTTCATGATGCTGAAATCAGCGAAGGTAGATATCAAGAAAGAGCATCAAGTGTTGATGGTTAACAAGACCATCGGTTTTAAGAAAAAGGGCAAGGGAAAGGAAGGGAACTTCAACAGGACCGGCAAACAAGTTGCCGCTCTCGTAAAGAAGCCCAAAGCAGGACCCAAGCTGGAAACTGGGTGCTTCTACTACAAGGGAAATGGTCAGTAGAAGCGAAGCTGCCCAAGTATTTCGCAGATAAGAAGGATGGCAAAGTGAACAAAGGTGATAGAGGCAAAGGTGTACCGTCTTCCGATGAGATGGTGATTATCATTTCGGAAGAGTAGACTTTGACGATCTGACCATGTGCATGCGAGGACGTCGCGCCTTAGCAACCGCTAAACCAACTCGGAGAGGTTATTGACCACGCCGGAGCACAATCAACCTGACCACGAGGGTCTATATCCTGCGAGCAAACCAAGAACAAGCAAGAAACTGAGATTGCAATTTGGATATTGCCAATATAAGATGAAACCTTTATTGATCAAGATGGGGTTCTGCGACATCTTGGCCTAGTCGTTGAACACAAACGAAGTACGCGAAGTTGCAGCTATGGAGAACTTTTAATCTAAACAAAACCCAAAGTCTAAATGATGCCCTAAGGGCTGTATATATGGAGGAAGAGGGGGGAATTTCGTGGCCCTTGGTGGAGGGGTCTGAAACCAACCCTATCTTTTGTTTCCCCACACATACGGACTCTAAAAATAGCCTATACTTATGTATTTGGACATTACATGGGTCTGGCCCAATAATAAGGTGACGCAGCACCTAGAATAGCCTCTGGACAAAATTTATGAAGTGGCATCTTGTATATTTCATCCAAGGCTTCACACACTGATTATGGTGGCTTCAAACTCCTGAAATCATCACTTGTAACTCCATTCTTGTTCCCCTTGCGCATGGCATCATCTCCATGCTTGGTCTTGCTCTAGTGTTCTTCCCTCTTATCCATGCTAGGCCCTTCATTTGTAAGCAAAACAAATATATCCAATATAGGCAGCATCATATTGTCATGAACATTAGAATCATTACCAAGAAACGAAAGTACCTGATAATTTAATTGGCGTGCGCGCGCTCTAGTAATTGGTCCAGTATATGTAGAAGTAGGGGCTATGGGTGTAACAATGGTATTAATGTCCTCATCTTCCTACCCTTCTTGAAATGAAGTTGTCCTCGACGGAAGCTCATTTTCCTCTCCCAAACAAGGCTTCAAATATGCAATGCTAAAAGTGGGACTAACCCCAAAATCTGCAGGCAGCTCAAGTTTACATGCATTATCATTTATTTTCTCTAAGACCTTAAAAGGACCATCAGCACGTGGCATTAGCTTTGATTTTCGCAGATTAGGAAACCTATCCTTACGCAAATGTAACCAAACAAGATCTCCAGGTGCAAAGACAACATGTTTTCTACCCTTATCTCTAGCAAGTTTATATTTAGCATTCATACGCTCAATGTTTTCCTTAGTTAACTCATGCGTTTTTAATATCAATCCAGCATGTTGTTTAGCATAAAAATTAACCTTCTCCGAAGATGGAAGAGGCAACAAATCAATAGTTGCACGAGGTAGGAAACCATACACAATTTCAAAAGGGCACATCTTAGTAGTAGAATGCAATGAACGATTATAAGCAAATTCAATATGAGGCAAGCATTCTTCCCACATTTCTTATTATTCTTCAAAACAGCCCTAAGCATAGTGGACAATGTTCTATTGACTACTTCAGTTTGTCCATCAGTTTGGGGGTGACAAGTAGTACTAAAAAGCAGTTTAGTCCCCAACTTAGCCCATAAACATCTCCAAAAGTGGCTAACATATTTAGTATCACAATCTGAAACAATAGTATTTGGCACACCATGCAAGCGAATAATTTCACGAAAGAACAAAGCAGCAACATTAACATCATCATCGCTTTTATGACATGGTATAAAGTGTGCCATTTTCGAGAACCTATCCACGACAACAAATATGCTATCCCTCCCCTTCTTTGTTCGAGGTAAACCTAAAAAAAGTCCATAGATATATCCTCCCAAGGAACACTAGGTACAGGTAAAGGCATATATAAACCATGAGGATTGAGTCGTAACTTAGCTTTTTGACATGTAGTGCAGCGAGCAACAAAACACTCAACATCCCGTCTCATCTTTGGCCAAAAGAAATGTGCAGCAAGTATATCCTCCGTCTTCTTCACGTCAAAGTGTCCCATTAATCCTCCTCCATGCGCCTCCTACAACAACAAAAGACGAACGGTGCTAGCTGGAATGCATAGCTTATTAGCGCGAAACACAAATCCATCGTTAACAATGAACTTGTTCCAAGTTCTCCCTTCCTTACAATTCTGCAAGACATCTTTAAAATCAGCACCATGCACATATTGATCTTTGATGGTCTCCAAACCAAATATTTTAAAGTCAAGTTATGAAAGCATAATATAACGATGAGACAATCCATGAGCAATAACATTTTCTTTACCCTTCTTGTGTTTAATGACACAAGGGAAAGTCTCAATGAATTCAACCCATTTAGCATGTCTACGATTCAGTTTAGCTTGACTTTTAATATGTTTCAAAGATTCATGATCAAAATGTGTAACAAATTCTTTGGGCCATAAATAATGTTGCCATGTTTCTAAAGTCCGAACAAGAGCATATAATTCTTTATCATAAGTAGAACAATTCAGACTAGGCCCACTCAATTTTTAAAAAAGTATGCAACAGGTTTGCCATCTTGTAATAACACACCTCCTAATCCAATTCCACTAGCGTCACATTCAAGCTCAAATGTCTTATTAAAATCAGAAAGTTGGAGTAAAACAGCATGTGTCAACTTATCTTTCAACACCGTGAAGGCTTCTTCCTGTGCGGTACCCCAAACAAAAGGCACATCCTTCTTTGTAAGCTCATTGAGAGGTGCAGCAATGTTGCTGAAATCTCTCACAAAACGCCTATAGAATCCAGCGAGGCCAAGAAAACTCCTCACTTGTGTGACCGTTTTGGGCTGCGGCCAACTCTCAATAGCTTCCATCTTGGATTTATCAACTTCAATTCCCTGCGGAGTAACAACATAGCCAAGAAAAGACACTCGGTCGGTGCAAAAGCTGCACTTCCCAAGGTTACCAAAAAGACGTGCATCACGTAGAGCAATAAAAACAGCATGTAAATGTTCCAAATGTTCCTCCAAAGATTTGCTATAAATCAATGTGTCATCAAAGTAAACTACCACAAATCATCCAATGGAAGCACGTAAAACTTCGTTCATTAATCTCAGGAAAGTGCTAGGTGCATTAGTTAACCCAAAAGGCATGACTAACCACTCATATAATCCAAACTTAGTTTTAAATGTTGTTTTCCATTCATCCCCCAATTTCATACGAATTTGATGGTATCCACTACGCAAATCAACTTTGGAGAATATTGTAGAGCCACTCAATTCATCAAGCATATCATCTAGCCTAGGAATAGGATGACGATAACGAATAGTAATATTATTAATGCCTCTACAATCAACACACATACGCGATGTACCATCCTTTTTTGGCACTAGAATAATAGGAACAACACAAGGACTAAGGGATTCACGTATATAACCTTTGTCGAGAAGCTCTTGTACTTGACGCATAATCTCCTTCGTCTCCTCTGGATTGGTACGGTATGGCGCACAGTTTGGCAGTGAAGCACCGGGAATTAAGTCAATCTGATGCTCAATCCCTCGAATAGGCGGTAATCCCGGTGGCACGTCTTGTGGAAAGACGTCAGTGAACTCCTGCAAAATGTTAGTGACAGCAGGAGGCAAAGAGGAAGGCACGTCCTCGAAGGAAAATAATGCCTCTTTGCACACAACAGCATAGCAAACAAATTTGCTGAAATCTAGCTCATCAATATCAGATTTGGTGGCAAATAAACATGCTTAACCCAACGGCGCCTACACATCTCTTGCAGCACCTCCTCGCCGTTGTTGCTCAACGACTAGTCCGAGACGAAGAAGACCGCAGCCTCGGCCTTAGAGCGAGCACCAATGGAAAAACACGCACGCTGCACATATGGAGTGCCCACGACGTGGTGTGTCCCCAGTCGCCTCTACTCCTTCTGCGCAAGTTGCCTATCAAGCCGGCTGCATGCCTAATGATGATGTGGGTGAGATCTTCTAGGACTCAGATTATCACGAGGAAAATTATGAGACACAAGGTGACGTACACCGTCAAGGTCCACGGTCAAGGGGGTGCTAAGTGCTTAGATGTGCTTAGATGAGGTGCTAAGTGCATTAAATGGCTTAGTAACTCAAGTCTTCAATGCATAGGTTCTTAGTTTATTGTTGCTAAGCTTGCTTCATTTAATTAGCTATAGACTCAAAATTGTCTTTCCACCGTTTCTTCCTGCGGTCACCAAACTAGTCTCTCTCTTCTTAATTAACTTGACACATCATATTTTATGCCTACGTGGCAGGCTTAGCAGCTATACATGGTGGAGCACTGGGAGAGGCCAAGGCTGGTAATAGTGGGGAGTAACTTATACCGTAACATATTACTATGTTACTCTAAACATCTCTATAAACCAGAAAGGGGGGAGTAGTAACATAGACTAGTGACATATACGTGAAACTACTAGTGAGTATGGGAGCACATGATATTTCCCCGTCCGGACCGATCCCAATTTGGCGTCTCACCTTCTTGGCCCAACAAAAACCCCTCCCCCCTCCCACGCGCGCTTCCCGCCCGGCGCCAGCTAAGCCCGCCGCTCCACGTTGCTGGCAAGTCAGGGCGACGTGACCTCTCACTTCTTCCGCCGTTGAAGCGGCGCACCGACCGAGGGCACCGCCCGCTACACGCCCGGAATTTCAGACTGCACAGTGGAGAGTAACTTTAGAGCAAGTACTACAATTAGATGACATAAGCAGGCTATAAGGATTTAAATATAGTATTTTTTCTTAGTTGAAGGAGAGAGAAGAGGATAGAGAGAAGAGAAGCGGATTGTAAACTTGTAGCCGGTTGTAGCAGGAGCCCCAACACACTTTGTGAGACAAAAGGTGGGGCCATTATTAATGATATTGTATTTATACTAAAGGGACTAACGGACGCGTTAATTACTCCGTTTTTTGAGACAAACCTTGGTGGGGCTATTATTGACTTGGACGTGTGGTTTGGGGGCCAAAGGCCTACTATATACTTGGTCTTACTCGCACGACCGACCCGACATGCTCTACCCTAGCCGCTGCTGTATCATATGGTTTCGCACCGTTCCAGATCTTAGCGCCGCCACACAATTCTTCTCCAGCCCTCCTTCCAGCGTGCACCGCGAGAAGGGACAGCAGTCCGAACCCCGCCTTTCACACTCCTGTGACTGCTGCCAGCGACGACTTCCCCAACGACAGCCTTCTTCCCCAACCTTGGTAACCTCTTCATCAACGACATGAGTGACAACATCAACCACAGCGGTTCTGCTCCCGCTGTACAGTATGTGATTCTGTCCTCCTGGTTTAGTCCGCATCATTACATTGATATTTGCAATTGTCGTCATGATCTATTTATTGCTGATTCAGATTAAATCTCACAGTAATTGCTCATATATTCAACAATCCAATCCAAAAACCTGATTATAGGCAATTTACGCCGAGTGGTTTTAATGCGCTTTTGAAGCCACCTACTTTTAAGGGGGTGCAATATAAAAGGTGGCGCACAAGAGTAGTATATTGGTTTCAGATCATGTACTGCTATAACGCCACTAAGGGGTAAGCCTGAGGGCGATCTTAATCCTACACAGGAGGAAACTTTTGAGAACATGGATACCCTCTTCAATGCCGCCCTGCTGAGTGTTCTTGACGATTCCATTATGGATTCATATATGTCGTTTGAGAGCGGCAAAGACATATGGGCTACGCTCGAGGCCACGTTTGGGCCCTCGGGCGCTGACAACGAGTTGTACGTCATGGAGCAATTATGTGACTACAAGATGACTGATGAGCGCTCTGTTGTTCAGCAGACTCATGAGATACAGTCACTCTCTAAGGAACTTGAGTACTTTAAGTGTATGTTGCCGGACAAATTTGTTGCTGGGACCATCATTGCCAAGCTTCCACCTTCGTGGAACGATTTTTCTACTTCTCTAAAAAACAAGATACATGAGTTTTCTATTTTGGATCTCATTAGCACTCTTGATTTAGAAGAGAAGGCGAGAGCAAAAGACACACGTGCTTGGGTCACTGAGGGAGCTTCTAGTGCCCACATGGTACACGAGAAGAACTTCCAACCCCAAAACAACAAGAAAAAATCTCAGGGGAAAGGCAGGTTTGATGCAAAGAACAAGCCGTCACATTCTACCAACTTCAAGAAGAATTCTCATAACGGGAACGGATACAAACCTCAGTTTTGGTAGCACCGCGGAAAATTTATATGGCTGTATCTACCTGCTGTCAGCTAACCTCATGGTTCTCCAGGTATTCCTACATTTGTAACTAGGTACAATGACCGCAAGATGAAATTAGCTTATTCGTACGTTGACTTGCTGAATGCAGTGCGGAACGATCATGTGATGTGTGGAGGAGCAAACAAGAAGTGCAGCCGAAGGTGGAAATCAAACAAGGACTTATGAAATTATATATAATCTTCCTCAGGAAGGTTAATATCCCCTTCATCCAGATGATCATGTTTTGTCATGCCGAGCAATTGATATGTGCTACTGTTTTTCAACACCATTTAAATATAGCTACTGTTTTCCTATGTTTTCAGATTCAGGACAATGAAGATGATTTCAGGGGAACTGCACAATATGGACTCATGTTGAGTCATCTCTATTGCCTCATGTGTTTGCTGCAAATGTGTCAGCATCAATTGCAAGATGAGGCAGCTAGCTAGCTGTGGAGTTGCCAACATGCTCAAAGTGCTCGCAACATTGAGAAGAAACAAGCATGCCCAGGAAATTAATGCATGCGCAGGGAGGCCCTTTGCTCAGATAAGCATTGACCGATTTTATTTCCACACCTTCTCACAGCTTTCTATTGGTTATAGTATGGTGAATCATTGAGATGCATAAACATGATGAACTTTTGTTCTCCTGAATGTTAGTATGCATACTGTATCTTCAGAAGCTTAGTTTAATGTGAGTGTCTGCATCCATTACCGCATCCTCTAATTTGGTGGATGCCAAGTTGAAAAAGGTTACCGATGAGTAGCCATAAGCCGGAGGCGTCTCTTTTTTTCTTTCAAATGGGCAATAAGATAGAGAGTGTCTCGGGCTGCCTCTAGCACAAGGCCCTCCAGTACGAAAACGGGCAGCCGACTGGGCCGATACAAAAGCTTATCCATCTTAAAGCCCAGTTGTTTTTGTTTTTTGTGAGGAGAAGCTCATATTTCTTGAAGAGGGGGAGATCCCAGAGAAACCCTCCTTCCTCCTCGCTTCCACTTATACTCCCACCGACCGGGTTTTTAGGCCCATGAGCCAATTGCTAAGACCAAGAAGATGCACACAGATTCTCTCAAAAAAGATGCACACAGAGAAAATAAATCTCCTTAATTTACTCCATAACCACCCTATTAAATAGGCCTAGTAACAAACTAGGCGCATGCAGCGGCCGGCGGGCACATGCATCCTGCATGCATGGCCAGTCAGCCAAGTCCATGCGCTAGCTCCAATGCAGCAACGCAAAACAAGAGAGCGGTTCTTGGGAAAAAGCGAGTAGTTAGTGCAGCGGGCCTTATAAACACGAAAAGCTCGCTCTCCCGCTTCCATCTCCCCTCAATCCGCCCCGCTCCCCAATCTTCCTCATTTGTCCAGAAAACCCCCGCTCACCTTCTTCCTCACTCGTACAGAAAACGCCTGCTCCTCTTCTTCCACTCCTATAGAAATCCCCAACCCTCCTTCTTTCCCACTCGCACTGCCACTAGGCTCGTCTCTGGCTACTCTGCTCAAACCCGTGAGCTCGGCGCGACGCCCACAAGGAAAATGGAGTCGGCTAGCCCCAGCGCCAAGAAGATGAGGCTCCCGCTAGCGGCGATGCCAGTTGTAGATCCCGCACCCGGTAGCGCGGGGAGAAGCGGCGAGCCCCCCCCCCCCACACCCGGTAGCACGGGGAGAAGCAGTGAGCCCCCCCCACACACCCGGATCTGAGGAATCGGTAGAATCTCTGGCGGACTGCATCAACGATCTCCCGGACATCATCCTTGAGGAGATCCCCACCAAGGATTGCTATCGCACACAAGTCCTCTCAACTCGGTGTCGCCCTCTATGGCGCACCTCGCCCCTCAATCTCGACTGTCGTCAGATATCTGTCCTTCCTGAATTTGATCTCCTTAGAGCCATCGTCTCCTCTCACCAGCAGGGTCCTGTTCAATGCCTCTGCATCCCGACAGGCTACCTGCTATCCATACCCGACACGGTGGACGCTTGGCTGACATCACCTGAATTCGGAAAACTCCAGCAGTTTGAGTTGTACCATTACCACAAAAGTTTCATACCATGAACACACCAAGAATTCGTGCCCACACCACCGTTGTCCATCTCGCGGTTTTACTCCTCTCTCCACAACGCCACCTTCTCCCGGTGCCTTCTACTAGACGATCTGGTACAAATGCTTCGACTCCCACTACTAAAAAAAACTTTGGTTTGTGGTGGTTTATCTGTCGGAGGCCTCACTACACAACATCATCCACTCCAATTGCCCTGCCCTGGAGCGCTTGCTGATTGTTTTGGGAATAGAAATCCGTATAAGTTGTGTCCAAATAAAGTCGCCTCACCTTAAAAGCATTAGAATTTGTTTTGAAGGACAGCAGCTCATCATCGAAGATGCCCCTTCACTTCAAAGGTTGCTCCTTGATAATTGTTATAGACCTTCACAAATAACCATCGTCTCTACACCCAAACTGGAGACCTTGGGTGTAATTCGTGATCTGTTTAATGATCACAAGGAGTTGGTGTTTGGCTCCTCACTTTTTCAGGTACCCGTTTAATGATCACAAGGAGTTGGTGTTTGGCTCCTCACTTTTTCAGGTACCATATATTATCATCTACACATTTGTAATCATAAGCTGCATTTTTCATTTGTGAGCATAAGTTTTATATCAGCTTGGACTACACTTGGGTATTAATATTATGTTATATGCTTAATGAAGAGTTCGTCCATTGATAGCCTATCAATGTTGCTGGATTCTGTCAAGATCATATATATCAGAATGTTTAGTTTTGATCTGAACATAATTATTGGCTTGCTGCGATGCTTTCGATTTCTAGAGAATTATATATAGAGGTAATGATTTCATGCACATTGAAAGTCCGTATATATTGTAATAGAATTAATTGTTCAGTTGTCGTTCTTTCGACGTACTCTTTTTTCAGACCTTAACTGTTTTCAATCTTCATGTCTACTTAGGCAGAACCACATGGAGCAAAACATATAACCAATTGGTGGCGTAATAAGCACCAGGATTTTCTTAGTTCTCATGACATTCGTTTGAGGACAATAACGGTGGAAGGATATGCATCCAACTAGGCAAACATACGCTTTGTCACATTCTTCCTATTGAATGCGAGGTTACTACTGTCCATGAGGCTTAATTTTTACCGTAAGAGATTTCTCATGGACGGACATGTTGAGAAGCAAAAAAAGAAGTTTTAGGTGGACAAATGGGCTTATAAACATGCTCGGCTTCTATTTACCACAAGTTGTAGTCATCCTGAAATAAATTTTTTGCACAGGATGTTGATTTTATGGATCAGACCGATCCATTTGTTTGTGACTGCAAAAAAGAGTGGTTGGGTTAGATGTTACTGCCATGTTCAATCTGGGTTTTGTCTAAAAATTTGATGAACAATTAGTCCTTGGGCTTTTTGTACCATTTGTATGCTTGAGTTGCATGTTGTTCCCCTCGTACTCCCCTCGACCTGCCACTACACTGCCGCACCTTCCACGGCTGCTGTTCATTCCCGTCCAAGTCCTCGCCGTCGTTCTCCAACTTGGTTCGCTCGCTGTGCCCGCCGCCGTCTGGCGTTGTCAACATGGTCAACAACCAAGAGGAATCAAGAGATGACTGTATGTGGAGAGGCTGACAGTAGGGACCCACCAGGGTCATTGCATTTCGCAAGCAGGTGCCTCGTAATAAGAAGACAAAAAATACTTCCTCCTAATTGTTTGACAACTAGGTCCCACACCATTGTCAATGTAGTCAATAAACAAGAAAATTACACAATGAGCGGATAACACTAGGGACCCAGCAGCTCGCCCAGTTGTTTATTAGTTTCAGAGACGGAGCTCAACTGCGCGCTGTGCGGGGGCTGTTGCCCGTCTAGCCAACGCTTACGCTTTTATTAAGCACATGACGAGCCCATTTGATATATTTTTTCTTTCTGAAAATGGCTAGCCCAATTCTTTTATTTTGGAGAATACCAAAACTGAGGCCTACATTTGTTTCTTAGCCCTGCTGGGCTGCAAATCTTTCAAGACGAGGAGGGATGTAAGTAGTAAGAAATGGGCTTCCCTAGAAAATGGGCAATAAGTTGTAAGAAATGGGTTGTAAATTTTTAAACCAAAGCCAACCGACAATTGCATTAAAATATCATTTTTAAGGATTTCTCTACTCTCTACTCTTATAGAAACCAAAGCCAACTGGCAATTACATTAAAATATCATTTTATTTCTCCCACATGATAAACTACTCATACAAATGCATCTTCATGTTTCGTGCAACAAACGTGCATCTTGCTAGTTAAGATTCTAAATTTCATTCATTTTTTGCGGAGAATTGTTTTTTGAATTTTATTTTGATATAATTTTTTAAAAATTATTTTTAATGTGACTCGAAATTTCATGATTAAAAAGGTTCGGACCCCACCGAAATATGCAAAATTTCATTGAATTTTTTAGGAGTGCCCAGAATATATGGTCTATAATGCTAATAAAAAGAATATGGGGTCGTCCTGTTCAACCAGCCATCCACGGGGTCGTCCTGTTCATCCAGCCATCCACGGGGTCCTGTTCATCTATCCCCAACCGGCTTGATCGATCGGGGTCTTGTTCATCCAGAGGAAGCACCACGGGGTCCTGTTCATCCACCCCCACCGCTCACTATTCATCCAAACCCCCCCAGCAACACTCACTGTTCATCCACCCCCACGCGCAACGTTCACTGTTCATCCAGAGGCAGCATCGATCAGCTTCAGTTAGCAGCAGTAGCGAAGGAATCGCTCAATCGCTTGTGTTCAGTAACGCGTAGCTTGTAGTGCAATTGCTCGTGTTCAGTTAGGCGATGCCTCACTTGGGTTCAGTTAGAACCCGACGCCTCGCTCAGGTTCAGTTAGAGCTCGACGCCTCGCACCAACGCGCATATGGTACGAGAGAAACGCGCATCGCTCGGCCCCCGACCACCCACCGTAACCGGGAACTCCCCGAAATTTTCTCGCCCTCGCTTCT
This sequence comes from Triticum aestivum, assembly GCF_018294505.1. Lineage (NCBI taxonomy): Eukaryota > Viridiplantae > Streptophyta > Magnoliopsida > Poales > Poaceae > Triticum > Triticum aestivum. The sequence continues at coordinate 225,527,852 of NC_057795.1, forward strand.
ACCACAGTTTTTTCTATCAGGGGCGGCCCAAAGAATGTCATTCAACTGCATCTCCGGCCCGCCCAGGATGAAAAACCCATTTTCTGTCATGATTTTTTGTCATAGAAGTAGGAGCCCACCACATCTATGATGATACCGGGTTTTGTCACAATTATCGTCATAGAAGTGTCATATGACAGGAAAAAAAATTGTTCGGCCCAAAATGTCACAGATGTGTCTTTTTTTTTGTAGTGCATGGTCTATGGTGCAGAGGCGGTTCTCCCAAGTGATATCTGTTAGGACTCGCCCAGAGTGGCGGCTTATGCTGAAACTGATAATGAGACGGCACGACAAAACACACTTGATGCTTTGGATGAAGAACGTGACCTTGCAGCGGCTCTTCAGTAGTATACCAGCAAGACCAGCATCGCTATCATAGCCGCAGAGTCAAGACTCGGGCATTTCAAGAAGGGGCCTTAGTTCTCCGACTGATTCAAGATCAGACAGATATGGATAAGTTATCCCTGCCTTGGGAAGGACCTTTTATGGTCTGTAAGAATCTTAATAATGGCTCATATTATCTTATTGATATACGTGAGCACAAGAAGTCACACACCTCTGAGCAGGAGACCAACAGGCCATGGAATATTGCTCATCTCAGGCCTTACTATACTTGAGCCACCGGCTCTCCCCATTGTACATACTTCTGTCGATGTATATATCTTTTTATGATAAATATAAGACATCCCTAAAAATTTAGGACCTCTATCGTTTCATTTCTGTGTATCTATGTATTTATTAATTGGTCATAAGGTCACTTGGGGGCTTCCAACCCACCAGGTTTAGCTTTCATACCCTCTTGACTAGCCTGAGTCACCATATTATGAGTTCCACCTTCCTGTTTGCAACATGCTACTCCGTCAGGTGACTCGCTGAACTCTTAACAGTCAATCTTTTTTAAGACCCTAAACTTGTTAAGGTTAATACGACGGTTTGTGTCACGTGAGAGCCGACTTACAGTGAGCTAGGATAAACTCAACGGTTGTGCGGCCTTGAAAGCACAAGGCCTGTGAGCCAACTTGTTTGGTCGTGTTTTGGAAAACCAGCCCAACAATTATTTGAGATTTTTTGTATCTCTTTTTTGGTTTCTTTGGATATTTTTATCTTAAGTTGTTGATTTTGTGCAAATTTTGACTACTCGGGTCATAAGGTTCCAGATTATATTGATAACCTGCCCTGGCTTTTGGACTTTAAGTCTCTAGTATGTTTTGGTCTGAACAGCCGTGGTCATGAGGCTGCAAGTCTTTGGGTTGTCACCCGCGTTGGTTGTTGGTTTCTCAGCCGGCAACATGACTTGATTATAGGTATGTTTTCAATTATCATATAAGACTATGAGTCTTCGGGTTTGGTAACCCACCCTGGCTTTTGACCTTAAGTCACCAGTATGTTTTGCTTGAATAGCCTTGGTTATGGTATATTTAGTAATTGTGTAAGGCTACATATTTTTGGGTTGTCACCCGCCCTGGCTTTTGACTTTAAATCGCCAGTACATATGTTGTTTAATTTTTTGCAGGACATGCAAAACTTCAAATGAAAATAAGAATGTGGTACGGCTCATATATATGATCACATCAGGCCTATCATGAAGATTAAACTGGTGGATCAAAAGTCAAGGTCAACATGCACGAAGGCATGACATGGAGGATCATTGTTTTATACTACCCTATTACAAGGCTTTACATTGAGCCCAAAAAAGTATGAATCAAGTGTTTCTGGAGCTGCACTCCCATAACCCAGCCTGGGAGCCACCTGGATCATCATCACTATGATCAATTGTCTTCCTGCCGCCCATGAAGATTGTGGGTCATCCCGCGCTGGCTCTTCCTCGTCAATCATCTGAAGATCATCCGTTGTCCAGTCGATGCTAGTTAAAGCTTTGAATGTGGTTTCGTCATTTAGTATAATGGAATGATCAACATCAGGGGCGAAGATATGCTTACGCCAAGGAGGAATGAGATTTACGACGTCTTGAGCGAGCGGTTTGATTTTGTTGTTGTTATCATCATAAGTTGGTGTGTACTTATTTAAATTTAGCTCCTCAATAAGCTTGCAAGCCATGGGACGCATCTCCCTGACGCATTGGTTGAAGTCTTTTTCTTCGAAGACTGGCTCATCATCTTTGAATTCCATGCACTCGGTGGCTATTTCCTCTGAGTCAAGCTAGGATTGCCACGCCTTGGCCCAGCCAAGAGCAACGATGGCTCCGGCTCAAGCGACTGATAATTCTATTTCATCAATTTTGACAGGGAATGTTGACAGATGATCCAGAACAGTCTTGATTTGATTCGGCGGCTTTCTATTTCCTCCTAAAGCCAGGGCGGGTGCCAGAATTTGAATGTGTGTGTGTGTGTGTGAACCAGGAGGGTTACATAATTTGAATGGCACATTACACTTACCAAAGGTGGCGGCTGTCATATGAGAGATGTGTTGTTTTAAGCCAGATAACTCTTCAGTTACCGGCTTAAGCGCAACTTCAGCATCTTCGGCCTTTTTTTGTCAGAGCAGCCTTGTCAGTCTCCCAGGCGGCTCTCTCAACATCAAAGCCCACTTTAAGTTTCTCAATTTCTTCTAATGAGGCCTTTAGTTCTGACTTGGCTCTGGAGGTTTCTGTCTGCTATAGCTTTAAACTTTTTCTCAAATTGCCAACTTGCGATTCGTTCATGATCAATTCTACCTGAAATGAATGAGGCAATGGTTTCAATGCATGGAGCAAGTTTGATGACATAAATTCGTCAAGTACCAAATACATTACAAGAAATATACTTGGCACTTGGGGGCAAATATAGGTCATTTTTATCTATAAGACCCGACTCATCTTATTAATACTAAGACAGCCCTTGAGGGCTACATATTCGGATTTCTTAAGTGCTATGAGCTGGTGTTTGGAAAGCTACACAAAGTTCATTCAAGATTAATATTTGAAGACCTGGTTTATCTTGACAAGATAAGCCGGCCCTTGAGAGTTATGGTTTGGACATTATCATGAAGTCTCAAGCATATTCAACATTTCTTCTTATACTTAAGACTTGGCGGCTATATAAATATATATGGAAAGGGGTTAGCAACATACCTCATAGCGTTCCTTCATAACTGTAGCAAGACGGTTCAGATAACCTGTATGGACCTTGCTCACACTGAAGGAGGCATAACTCTCCAAGTCCAGCTTCGCCTTGCCTTTCTCCAAGGAAGGAGATTATTCCTTGGTGCTATGCTTGGTTAGCACAGTGGAAGCCCCTGGCGTTTTATAAGCCGTCCCAGTGATATTCACATCATTAGAGTCCTTTTCGAGGGGGATCTCTTTGGCTAGCTTTGAAGGAGTCGGCGACTTAGGGATCGATGGGTCATGACTGGCCGCCGGGTTAATCTTAGTGTCTATCTGTTCAGGGATGGTAGCATCAATTGATGGTGGCGGATCATTGATAGGTTCCTCAGGATCCTGAATGAGGGCCTCAGAAATTTCAGATGTCTGTTTTCTGGTTCAACAGTTTGAAGACCCATCAAGCTTTTGTGTCTTGCCTACTTTCGCGGCACCTCTGCAACAAAGATACAAAGTCTATGAGTATATCATTACAAATCATTGATAAACCAAAGGAAAATACTAACCCTTGGGCGATCTTGAAAGTTGGCACTTGAGTCCCAGTAGAGTCGCGAGATGATGGAGACGTCTTCTCATAATTTGAGTTGGAAGGATTAAGAGGTTGACGTATGAGGTCGGCTCATGGATAAAGAGAGTCTGGGTTTTGTGGCACATCATGTTGATGCTTGCAAGGAGCATGTGTGTTGGGTAAGCCGGAGACGAGGTCTTGAGAGCCGCCACTCGGGTTGGGCATCTTAACTCGTGTTGCTGTTTCTTCAAAAGAAAGTTAGGATCCAAGTGAGCAAGAGGATGAGAAAATTTCACCTTCCGGACGGCCCACCAAATTTTCTTTCTTGGTAAGGGCTCTGAGCCAGAGGAAATTATAGTTACCTCTGCTGCGTCTGCATGACTGGTCTCGGCCTCTTCCTGAGAGGAATTAGTGTCAATAAGTTGCATAAATAGAAGGCTAGGAGAGTCAAGTTCTACCTCTAACAAGTCAAATGGGAAAAGATCCTGAGCCGTTTGCTTGCTGTGATGACTCGTGCCATAGGATTTTTTTCCCCTTGCCTTCTTAGCTAGAGCGGCGGCGGCTTGTATTTTCTTCTTCCAGAATGGAGAGTTAGACTGTTTGTACTTGAGTCAAGGGGTTAAATTTTGACGTACAATAGATAGACAAGTAAGACAAAGTTTATTCAAGACACTTACAGCTGGAGCTGGGTGAAGGGCGCGGAAAGGGTTCCGACCCGTCTTGCTACAGTTTTGCAATGATTCCCCAAGAAATGACTTAACGGTATCATTGATTTCCTTATCAGTTAATTGTGTTGAGTTGAAGCATTGTGGGTCCTTGGTATCACCCACGTATCGGCACATTAAGCCACTTCACCGGCTCAAAGGCAAGATCCTCCAGGCGACCCAGTAGCGAACAAGATCAATTCCGGTCAAACCGTTGGCTATTAAGGCCCGGACCTTTGAAAAGGTGGAGGCATATAAACCGCGTTCTACAGCGGCAGTCGACCTGGAAGCAGGCCGCTGGTAGTGAGCTGGTCGGGGTGATAACCCGGCAGGGGGTTCTCTCCGGCTGGGGAAGTGTCCTTGCAATAAAACCAAGTGTACTTCCAGTCTTTGGGGTGGCTTAGCAGGGCGGCTGATGGGAAAGTTACCTCTCTCCGCCTCTGAATGGATACACCGCCAAGTTCCAGACTAAGCTCGTCTGACATCTTAGTCTGGCGGTTGATATAATAATAGTCTCTAAACATGTCAATGGAGGGCTCTTCCCCAAGGCATACCTCGCAGAACACTTGGAAGTTGCATATGGTGGAGACCAAATTGGGACCAATATCTTGTGGATGAAGGTTGTAAAAATGCAGAACGTCTCGCAAGAATTTTGAGCCGGGCGGTGAGAAGCCATGGAGTCGGTGGTCTGTGAAGACTACAACCTCACCCTCCTGGGGTTGAGGGGGACATTCAGAACATGGAACCCGCCAATTTATGACCTCTTTGGCGGGTAAAACCCCCATGGTCACATAATCAGCAGGCGTGTCCTCTGTGGCCCGGGATGCAGCCCAGTCGCAAGTAGTGGGGGACTTAGTCATGGTGAGTCAAAAGAATGAGCTGTAACCAAAGATAAGGAGGTGGTGGATAAAAAAAATACTATGATTAGCGGCCTGAATGATCATATAACTATTCAACAATGATGAGATGGATACAGTTAAAAGGCTATGCATTATGGGCTATTGAAGTGATTGTCAGCCGCCCTAGCCATGGAACAAAACAATTACCAGATTATAAGTACATAGCGGGTTAAGTTGAGAAGGTATAAGCCAACAAGCATTATCGGTGGGTTATATAAAACTTTGGATTTCTTGGCAGCTCATACATTCATGATTAAGCCGGCCAGGTTCTGGCGGGTTACAAAAGTTATTATTTAAGCAGCTTGAACAAAGAATGGCGGGTCGATTATTTATGAAATCAAGATTTTTGAAATTCCATCAAGTATGGGACAAACAAGTTCCATAGATTGTGCCTACAATTTTGGATCTACGACATCTCAGGAAATAAAGAACAATTCCAAAACCTAAGGTACAGTTGCAGAAAAAGTGGCAAGCTATGCATGGATTCTGAAGAAAAGGGGATCTACACAAGATGCAAGATAAAGGCTAACACTGCTACTGCGCCATGTCTACTTCGTTTTGGATTGAACTAAAGCAGAAACTGGATGAACTTGAGACAGGCTGATGAACTACATGAACTACTATGACCTAATGCGGATCTGAAGTAGAAAAGGAGGAATACCTGACGATGTTGAAGAAGAGCGGGGGTGCGCTGCCATTATCTGGTCCGGTCAGGTTGATGCAGCGACCTTTGTCGGAGTTCCTGGTGAAGAACGGCTGGAGCGGCAAAGCTCTTGTGCGGCACAGGTCGCGAGAAGGAATAAGAAGTGGAGGCGAAGGGGGTAAAAGTGAAAAGGAACCCCTCCATGCCTATTTATAAGGGAAGAGTGAAACAGTGAAATGGAAGACGCGGAAATCAAGCAGACATCATGATTATCACAACACTAGAGGCGCCTTGATTCTCGGACGAGCAATTACTGCGAAATAGATCGGTTGTGGTGTAATAGGTTTTTCCTGAATTTGCTTCGCATGACATCATGGCGGGTTAGGAAGATTCATTCAAGGTTAAACATTGGAAAGGAAGATTCGCCAACCCTAAGTAGTGAAGATTGACATGAACAAGCTCAAATCAATCTAGGGCCTAATGTTGGGGATATAACCCTGAGGTATGACCCGCCTAGGAGGGGCCGGGTTATACTGTTGGTGCCTCAATAAAAGAAAGCCCAAGTAGGTCCAAGACGATGAAATATGAAGACTAGTGGCGGCTTACAAGGTGGGCCTGCTGAAGGCCCAAGACCTGGGGGTAGTTTCATGACCCGAAAGGTGTGAGCCGCCACGATGGAGACTTGCCTAACAAGGTATGGCGACTTAGAAACAGAGTTGGTCATGTTGTGTGATCTGACTTGGACTGTTGTAAGCCCAGGGTCTTGACCCGCGTATTTAAAGGAGAGACCCTATGGTGGGTAAACTTAAGAAACAATTGATCGAGAGCTATGTCAAGCGATTCCGCTCCCTTGTAATCGATATCCAATTAATACAACTCAAAGCAGGACGTAGGCTTTTACCTCGTTGTGAGGGGCCGGACCTGGGTAAACCTTCTATCTTTCGTCCCGCTCAACTCCTTCAAACTAACCTACATTGTGATTGCTCCACACCTAAGTCCTTTCACAAGGGCATCTGCCGTGACAAAACTACGACGGGGTCTAGATTGGTTTTTGTGGCTACAGAGGCTTGCGGCGGCAAAACTTCTGATCTAGGGTTATTTCTGATGGCTTCTCTATTTATAGGATTTTTAACATTGGAATCACATGAAGATGGGCCTCGAGGTGGGCACGACCCACCTGGGCGCGCCTGGGCCTCCTGGTGCACCCAGGTGTCTTGTTCTCACCTCCTTCACCTTCTGGTCCTCCCATGAAGCTTCTAGTGCCTCTTTTGTTCCAAAAAATCGTCAAAACGTTCCCTTGCATTTGGAGAACTTTTATTTCTGCACAAAAAACAACACCACGGTAGTTCTGCTGAAAACAGTGTCAGTTCCATCCAAATCATACCAAAACCATATAAAATTGTTGTAAACATGGCATGAACACTTCATAAATTATAGATACGTTGGAGACGTATTAGGCCCTACCGGCTATCACCATTGTCGAGGCTACCCTAGCCTCGGTCGGTCAAGGTGTGTAGGTCATCGACTTGAAGGCCTCCGCTCCTCCTGGGCCCAGGATCGAAACGCTGAGGGACGATGGCAGTTGTGCATGTTGGTTCGGTGTCAGGTGCACATTATCTATTTTGTGCATGTGCGGTTCATTATATTCTTGTAAATTAGCGAGCTAATGGTTTGTAAATTACTCGTCAAACTAGGCACTAGACCAATTTGAGCATATATATGCTCGATCGATTTGTTCATGCATGTCAAATATGTAAATTGTATGGGTTGTCCTATCTATATATTATCTCAATTGGCAATATGGACAATTAATATTCAAATGTCTTCTGGACATCGGTGTTGACCGTTACGTCAAAACATGGACATCTTCTACTCCATAGGGCACACACTTAAACTGAATGAGCTGTGTATGATACTAATACTTTGCATGTAAATATAAGAACTTGGCAAACAACATTTGAGTAACATATATATAGTGGTGACACTATTCGACAAAAGGTAGATCTAGGTAACGCGATACTTAACAATCCCAAACTTGACAATTTTGACAACCATATGGTTCATATCTACATGCTTAACATAGTAACAACTAGCACATTTTAGGAGACGTAGGGCCAACAACCACAACTATCCGTTGGAAGCAGCTTGATCACGGTGACTCGACATTTCGTCAATGAAAAGGAAGAGCCCTCTTGTGCCTTCGTAGAGCATGAGTAGAACAAGTTCTCCAATTTTCCAATGTGGATGCATTGCCACTACAAGTGAGAACTTGTTAATTTGAATGGTTCCATGTCTGCGGGAAATGCAGTACCTTGCAAGTTTAATTCGGCCACGCCAGGAAATCTACTCAGGAACAACTGCATTGGGCAATTTCTATTGCAATGAAGAATAAAAACCAATTGTAACATATAGTTTAAGGTACATATAGTTTATGAACATCAAGATAAAAATAAGACTTTGTACTAGCGTTTTGTGCTCACAATTGGCCTTGTTCAATGTGTGCACCAGTGGTAGAATTAATCCCATCCAAAATCCAGTGTTCGTACATTGTGCTATCTCTGTCAGATTACCAACAAATTTTATGACATGCTCCAAATCTTTCCAGTGAAATTGTGTGCACCGAGTAACATACAAATCATTAACTATGCATCCAACATATCCTTCTTAAAAGGTGGAAATGGGTTACTTACTCAGAACATGGCAGAAGAATAGTGTGCATAAATTTGTAATTAGTATTTGTCACTGCCAACAGTCAGAAAATGAAATCACAATTGGTTGCTTAAATAGTGATCAGTTAGTCAGAACAAATACCCTGATTTTGCTAAGTAATATGCCAACATGGCAAAAGTTTAAAGAACACTAACCTCGATCAGACTGTGATTGGCTGATAATGTTGGGGAAGTAAACATCCTTGTTAATTAGATCAGGTTGTGGTGCACGCACTAGAAATTTATTGCTAGCTTTCGGTTCCTAAAACTTAGAAAATTTTCTCCAAAGGTCCACATCAAAATAGGAGTGACCATCTTTATCAATTTTTACCCTAACTATCATTGTGAATCCATGTTGCGTTGTCAATATGACATCCATGGAGATATCAACAAAGTAAACGCCAAGATTTCCTTCTACACGTGCTCTTCCAACGCAAGGAATTTACTACTTGAAATGATAATTAAGATCGTTACATATATTGAAATAACAAAGCAACATGCAAATATGGGAGTAACTGAGAGAACAGAACAATATATAGCTGAAAGCACAGTACAAAAATATATAATTAAAAATATAATGTAACAAAGATTTCTTGCAAATATGACATTAACTGAAAGAATAATACATCAGTAATTTGCCTAATTTCAAAAAAAAAACATCTTCAATGTATAGGCTGCATGTGGCACCGTAACTTTTATCCAAATGTAGCAATATATGTTATATGTTCATAAATTTAGGCCATGCCAGCCGTGGTAGGGTGAGATTGAAGATAGCGAGCGGTCTCTGAAGTCATCTGGTGTGGTGAGATAGAACCTCGTTTCCGACTAGCCGCGACAACACTGGCCATGTTTGTGCGTGCATTGTGGACACTTGAATGAAAACCCTTGAATCGGCTAGAAGAAAAATGAATCCACGACAATTTTAGTCGGTTGATTAACAGGGGCAAATGGACTATGATAAGAGATGAGCAAATATTCCGCTAAATTAATCACCTTCTCACTGAGAAAAATCCCCAGCCCAAGCCCGCCAAAAATCCCTCCGAAAACCCCACTAAACCAGAGTGTAGAAAATCAGTGTACATAGGCAGCGGCAAGCGGTATGGATGAAATCTTGTGCCATTTGGAGCACGACCGCCACCCACCGACGACAGTCATCGAAGTTGGGGATGGCCACCACGACAGAAGTTGATGACGTGCAAAGTTGTGGAGGAGTGCGCGGCGAGTGAGTGGGGAAGAAGTGGGGAGGGTGAGGGTTTTCTTTTTGCTTTTTGACATGTGGGTGAACGCACATGGTCCGTAGAGGCGAAGGACATGAACTATGTTTAATAAGAAATCACCAAGATTGAAGGGGAATCCAAATTTCCTTTGTCCTTTGTCCTTGAGTTTGTTTTCTATGATCAACATAGACCCTGCAAATCACCGTGATCAAATTTGGCACTTTTCTTGGCTCATGTACTATATTTAGGCGATTATGTGTATTTTCTAGGCATTAATGCACATAATTAAAATTTAGACAATCAGTGGATGATAAGTGCACAAAAACGGTCTAGAAAACCATGCTCGTGGTATTTATTAAATTTGCATGCCTTTAACAAGGAATGGGCAGAGATTTCAAGGATATGTGTGGCAAGAGTCAACCACAAACATGTTGTTTATTAGTTTTTCAACTATTCAAAAATGAAAGACATGCTTGAAAAACATGACGCCTGGCATGGGGGCATGGTATGGCCTCACCATGCCCTGGTAAAAAATTGCGAAGGTTTGGCTTATGTTGTCATGCACACTCTTCATAAAACAAACCATCACCGTGGAAGTTTTGTGGTTTCGAGAGTCAAATCACCAAGATTGAATGGGAATCTAGATTTCCTTCGCCCTTTGTCCTTGAGTTTCTTCTACGATCAACATACACCCTACAAATCACCATGTTCAAAATTGGCATAAAATCGGTGCATGAAAAACAGCACAAAAATGGTCTGAAAAACATGCTCGTGGTATAAGTAAATGTTCATGCCTTTTACCAGGAATGGATAGAGATTTCAAGGGTATCTGTGGCAAAAGTCAACCACAAACATGTCATTTATTGATTTTCAACTATAGAAAAATGAAAGACATGTTTGAAAAACTTGACACCTGGAATGGTGCCATCATATGGCCTCTCCATGCCCTGGTAAAAATTTAAGAAGATTTGGCTTATGTCGTCATGCTTGATCTTCATAAATTGAACCATCACCGAGGAAGTTTCGTGGTTTTGAGAGGTAAATCACCTAGATTGAAAGGGAATCCAAATTTCGTTCATCCTTTGTCCTTGAGTTTTTTATACGATCAACATACACTCTACAAATCACCGTGATCAAAGTTGGCACTTTTCTGGCTCATTTACCATATTTAGGCGATTATGCGCATTTTCTATGCATTAATGCACGTAATTCAAATTTAGACAATTGGTGCATTAAAAAGTGCACAAAATGGTCTATAAAACCATGGTCGAATTATTCAGTAAATTTTCAAACCTTTTACAAGGAATGGGCGGAGATTTCAAGGATATGTGTGGCAAGAGTGAACCACAAATATGTCGTTTATTGGTTTTACAACTATAGAAAAATGAAAGACATCCTTGAAAAACATGATGCCTGGCATGGTGCCATGGTATGGCCTCTCCATGCTATGGTAAAAAATTGAAAAGGTTTGCCTTATGTTGTCATGCACACTCTTAATAAATTGAACCATCACCAAGGAAGTTTCGTGATTCCGAGAGGAAAATCAGAAAAATTGAAGGGGAATCCAAATTTCCTTCGTCCTTTGTTCTTGAGTTGTTTTGTACGATCAACATACACCCTACAAATCATAGTTTTCAAATTTGTCACTTTTCCGGGCTCATTTACCATATTTAGGTGATTATGTGCATTTTCTAGGCATTAATGCACATAATTCGAATTTAGACAATCGGTGCATAAAAAAGTGCAAAAAAATGGTGTGGAGAAACATGCTCGTGGTATTTAGTAAATTTTCATGCCTTTTACAAGGAGTGGGCAGAGATTTCAAGGATATGTGTGGCAAGAGTCAACCACAAACGTGTCGTTTATTGGTTTTTCAACTATAGAAAAATGAAAGACATGCTTGAAAAACATGAAGCCTGGCATGGTGCCATCGTATGGCCTCACCTTGCCCTGGTAAAAATAATATGGTCTGGCTTATGTCGCATGCATGCTCTTCATAAAATGAACCATCACCGAGGAAGTTTCGTGGTTTTGAGAGGGAAATCACCAAGATTGAATGGGAATCCAAATTTCCTTCGTCCTTGAGTTTTTTTCTACGATCAACGTACACTCTGCAAATGACCGAGATCAAATTTGGCACTTTTTTGGGCTCATTTACCATATTTAGGTGATTATGTGCATTTTCTAGGCATTAATGCACATAATTCAAATTTAGACAATCGGTGCATTCAGAAGTGCAAAAAACGGTTTCGAAAACCATTATCGTAATATTCAGTAAATTTGCATTCCTTTTAAAAGGAATGGGCAGAGATTTCAAGGATATGTGTGGCAAGAGTGAACCACAAATGTGTCATTTATTGGTTTTTCAACTATAGAAAAATGAAAGACATCCTTGAAAAACATGACGCCTGGCATGGAGCCATGGTATGGCCTCTCCATGCCATGGTAAAGATTTGAGAAGGTTTGGATTACATCGTCATGCACGCTCTTCATAAACCGAACCATAACCAAGGAAGTTTCGTGGTTTTGAGAGGAAAATCACCAAGATTGAAGGGGAATCCAAATTTCCTTCGTCCTTTCTCATTGAGTTTTTTTCTACGATCAACGTACACCCTACAAATCATCGTTTTCAAATTTGACACTTTTGTGGGCTCATTTACCATATTTAGGCGATAATGTCCATTTTCTATGTATTAATGCACATAATTCAAATTTAGACAATCGGTGCATGAAGAAGTGCACAAAAATGGTCTGGAAAACCATGCTCGTGGTATTTAGTAAATTTTCATGCCTTTTATAAGGAATGGGCAGAGATTTGAAGGATATGTGTGGCAAGTGTCAACCATAAATGTGTCATTTATTGTTTTTTCAACTATAGAAAAATGAAAGGCATGGTTGAAACATGAATCCTAGCATGGTGCCATCATATGGCCTCACCATGCCCTGGTAAAAAATTAATAAGGTCTGGCTTACGTCATCATGCACGCTCTTCATAAATTGAACCATCACTGAGAAAGTTTCATGCTTTTGAGAGGGAAATCAAATCCAAATTTCCTTAGTCCTTTGTCCTTGAGTTTTTTCTACGAACAACATACACCCTGCATATCACCGTGTTCAAAGTTGGCACTTTTCCAGGCTCATTTTCCATACTTAGGCAATTATGTGCATTTTCTAGACATTTTGCGCAGATACATCAAATCCCAGCTACAGCTAAATGGGTGTGATGAGAGGGACGTGGATTGTCATTCAATCATGGTGCATCCTACGGTGCACACATGCCATCCGCATGGTTGGGGTTCCGGCCAATCAGAATGCAACACACAATAGGTAGAGTGCACACGGTTTCCAAAGGCGACGGGGATGAACCGTGTGCGATAAGAAATGACCAAGATTGTAGGGGAATCCAAATTTCCATCTCCATTTGTCCTTTTTGAGCTCTAAAAAACCACCACACTGTACAGTTATCCGGCTACTCTGCCCCAGAGCTCTCTCCAAGCGTCATTCATGCCACTGCACCGCACACTAATTGGTAAGGAAGTGATGGCATCCTGCCGCGTTGAGTTCCTCGCCGCTCGTGACCACGCACCAAGTGTTAAGGAAGCGATGGCATTCCACCGTGACAAGTTCGTCGCCGCACATCTACGTGGTCTGACTTTGAAGCCGCCATGGCCGAATGGGCGGTGGAGCAAGAGGCGACCAAAGTCACACAGAAGGAGTGAAAAAGGCAGAAAGCACTCAGGAAAAGAGTCTCCCGTCGCTGCTAGAAAGAAGAGGCCACACGCGCTGCTGAGTAGAGCTCGACGAAGATCCAACCACGATGGGCTACCGCTAACAAGGCCGGAAAGGAGAACGATGGTGTCTGGCTAACATGCCTCGATGCCTCCACCTACAAGGATCGTGGTGGTAGCTACCACGACGCTGATGAGAGCTGTGCAGAGATCCAAGCACGGTGGGCTGCTGCCGACAAGGCAGGAAGGAGAATTATTATGTCTTGCTAGCATGTGAGAAGTAGTTAGGGTGTGTGTCTCCCATAAGTTTGTTTAATTAATTATGAGCATCTACCAGTACCACTTACTAGTTTTAGAGCAAATTACTAGTATCTAGGAATTAAAGTTGGTATCTATTATTAACTTAAAATGTCGACAAGTGGCTTAGGGCTTTGAGCGTTGCTTAGTATGTGTTGACTAAAGTTTTGTAGCCGTACCCCGGCCCTAAATCCTCCAAAAATGTCCTCCCGCGGCCACCCGAAGCTCCTTCCTCTCCCATCTCTGCACGGCGTGCTTCTTCTCTAGTGCGTGCGCTGGAGATGACCTGACCGCAAGTGGTTTTCAGTCCCACCTCTCCGCACGAGTTGGCCACACACCAGATTAAATGGCCATGTCGGCGGATGGCAGCAAGCTTCTCTTTTGTTGCATAGGATCAATTTTGGCTCTGTCAGCAAGGAGGTTGACACTTGATTGCATTTCATAAACCGATGATTGTTCATCGAGTGTCACCTTTGCCTTGTTCATGTATGTTGAATACCCTGTTACCGTGAAAGAGATTTTTAAAATGCAGGTCCGGCTGTAGATGTTGATAGATATAAGAATTATTAGAAGATCTCAAAACACACGGTTTCTATGGTGTACCGTGCGCATTTTTGCATTAATGATCCATAAGTCGGTTACCTGTGCGATGTCTTCTAATAAGGCAAGCGTACCAACACGACCGTCATTGACCGATTTAAGCAACTACACATGTAGAATTTTTTGGAGACGGGATCCGCCAATTTTCTCTTTTTTTGCACACGAGTATTCTACGTGCTTTGTCTGTGCTGTGTGTTTCCCGAGCCCAAGTTTTGATTTTCAAAGAAAAATTTTCATTAGGCGAGCGATTTCATAATTTGTTCCTCCCACCACATCCCCACCCATCACTTTTTCGCAGTATCACCCCACCCAAACCCCTTCCCGATAGCTCGAACTGCCACTGCCGCAACCACAACTTCAACCACATCTACGTTCTGCCCGAGCCTCATCGATCCAGTCAGGTAACCCATCGATCCCTATGACGGCCCCGACTTGATTGCTTAAATGGCACCTGTGAAACATCGTCATGCCTCCATATCCCCACTGCCCCTACTCCAAAGCATCATTGCGTAAGCCCAACCACATATCAGATGGACGTCAAGGAGCTGATTGCTACTTCTTAAGCTTGCGGTTAGTTTTCCCTTGAAGAGGAAAGGGTGATGCAGCAATGTAGAGGTAAGCATTTCCCTCAGTTTGAGAACCAAGGTATCAATCCAGTAGAAGGAACACACAAGTCACCAATGGTTGCACCTACACAAACAAACAAATACTTGCACCCAACGCGATAAAGGGGTTGTCTCCCTTCACGGTTACTTGCAAGGATGAGATCTGACAAAGATAGGTATAAAAGATAAATAAAAGTGCAATGCGAAGTAAAAGTAAATAAATTTCAGCAAGGTAATTTTGGCTTTTTGGTTTTATAGATCTGAAAATAATATGATAGAAATAGACCCGG
Source organism: Triticum aestivum (assembly GCF_018294505.1). NCBI lineage: Eukaryota > Viridiplantae > Streptophyta > Magnoliopsida > Poales > Poaceae > Triticum > Triticum aestivum. The sequence continues at coordinate 225,543,187 of NC_057795.1, forward strand.
GGGCCATAGTTTTCACTAGAGGCTTCTCTCTTGAAAGAACGCACACGGTGGGTAAACAAATTACTATTGAGCAATTGATAGAAAAGCGCAAAGTTATGAAGATATCTGAGGCAATGATCATGAATATAGGCATCACGTCTGAGGCAATGATCATGAATATAGGCATCACGCCTGCATCTACTACTATTACTCTACACATCGACCGCTATCCAGCTTACATCTAGTGTATTAAGTTAACAAGAACGGAGTAATGCCTTAAGCAAGATGACATGATGTAGAGGCATAGATCCAATCAATATGGTATAAACCCCATCTTGTTATCCTTAATGCCGACAATACAAATACGTACCTCGCTATCCCTTCGATCACTTGGTGAGGACACCGCAAGATTGAACCAAAACAAAGCACCTCTCCCATTGCAAGAAAAAATCAATCTAGTTGGCCAAACCAAATCCATAGATCAGAGAGAAATACAATGCTATCTTAATCATGCATAAAAGATTTCAAAGAAGACTCAAGTAATATTCATAGATAGTCTGATCATAAATCCACAATTCATCGGATGTCAACAAATGCACTGCAAAAGAAGATTACATCGAATAGAACTCCGAGAACATCGAGAACATAGTATTGAAGATCAAAGAGAGAGAAGAAGACATCTAGGTACTAGATATGGACCCGTAGGTCTGTGGCAAACTACTCACACATCATCGGAAGGGCAGCAAGGTTGATGAAGAGGCCCTCCATGATCAAATCCCCCTACTGTAGAGTACCGAAACATGTCTCTAGATGGGATCTCAGGAGGACAGAAACTTGCGGCGGCGGAAAAGTATTTTTGGTGTGCCCTCTAGTATACGGGGAATAGTTGGGTATTTATGCAGCAAATATTAGGGTTATAGGAGCCATAGGGGGACAACTGTTGGAAATATGCCCTAGAGGCAATAATAATATGGTTTTTACTATATTTCCTTAATCATAATAAAGGTTTATTATTCATAATATAATGGTATTGATTGGAAACTTAAATACACGTGTGAATACATAAACAAATACCAAGTACCTATTAAGCCTCTACTTGACTAGCTCGTTGATCAAAAGATGGTTAAAGGTTCATGCCATAGACATGAGTTGTCATTTGATAACGGGATCACGTCATTAGGAGAATGATGTGATGGACAAGACCCATCCGTTAGCATAGCATATGATCGTTCAGTTTATTGCTAATGCTTTCTTAATGTCAAATACATGTTCCTTCGACCATGAGATCATGCAACTCCCAGACTCCGAAGGAATACCTTGTGTTTATCAAACGTCACATTGTAACAAGGTGATCATAAAGGTGCTGTACAGGTATCTCTGAAGGTGTATGTTGACTTGGCATGGTCGAGATTGGGATTTGTCATTCCATATGATGGAAAGGTATCTTTGGGCCCTCTCAGTGATACAGCATCACAAGAAGCTTGCAAGCAAAGTGACTAAAGAGTTAGTTACAAGATGATGTATTATGAAACGAGTAAAGAGACTTGCCGGTAATGAGACTGAAATAGGTATGGAGATACTGGCGATCGAATCTCGGGCAAGTAACATACTGACGAACAAAGGGAACTACGTATGTTGCCATAAAGGTTCAACTGATAAAGATCTTTGAAGAATATGTAGGTACCAATATGTGCATCTAGGTACCGCTATTGGTTATTGACTGGAGAAGTTTCTCGGTCATGACTACATCATTCTCGAACCCATAGGGTCCACACGTTTCATGTTCATTAATGATATAGTACTATATGAGTTATGTATGTTGGTGACTGAATGTTGTTCGGGGTCCCGGATGAGATCATGCACAATATGAGGTGCTTTGAAATGGTCCGAAGGTAAAGATTGATATATAGGATGATAATATTCAGTCCTCGGAAGAGTTTCGTAATACGTCGGATAATTATCGGATCACCGGAAGGGGTTCCAGAAGTCCATAGGGGGTTGTTGGGCCTAATGGCCCAAAAGGAGGGAGCATACCAGCTCACAAGGGGGTTGGCAAGCCCACCTCTAGGCCACAGGTCCTAGGAAGCAAAGGGGAGGGGCTAGCCCCCTCCTGCCTTTCTCCACACAAGGAAGAAGGAAGGGGAGGCGCCCTAGGGGCCGCTTTCCCCCCTTTCCTACCCCCACGTGCCAAGTAAGGAAGGGGGGCACCTTAGCAGGCGCCCTAGGACAGCCGCCGGCCCCATTGGGACGCACCCTAGGCTGCCTCCCCTCCCCCTCCACCTATATATATGAGAGGACGAGAGGGGGCGCCACACACCATGATTCACCAATCCATGTCTCGGCGCCCCCTCTCCCTCTAGTTCATCCTCTACTCTAAATCTGTTGTGCTTGGTAAAGCCCAGTGGGAATGGTTTCACCACCACCATCACCATGCTGTCATGTTGCCGAAACTCATCTACTACTTTGTCTCTCTTGCTGGATCAAGAAGGCGAGGACGTCAACGAGCTGAACGTGTGCTGAACGCGGAGGTGTCATACGTTCGGTGCTTGATCGAAACGGGTCAGAAGGTGTACAACTACATCAACCGCGTTGATAAACGCTTCCGCTTAGCGATCTACAAGGGTTTGTAGATGCTCTCCCACTCTCGTGGCTATGCATCTCCATGGATAGATCTTGCGTGTGCGTAGAATTTTTTTGTTTCCATGCAAGGTTCCCCAATAGTGGCATCATGAGCCAGGTCTCTGCGTAGATAATATGCATGAGTAGAACAAAAATGAGTTGTGGGCAGTGATGTTCATATTGCTTACCACCTGAAAGTGCGTTATATCACCTAGAGGGGGGTGAATAGGCGATTTTTATGAATTCTTCATTGAGGAATTTGCTGGTGAGGAAATTCCTTAGCGAAGAACTACTTGCAGCAGAATAAGTACTCACATGTAAACATAACAGAACACAAGCATGGTCATCATGATGAAATGAAGACAAGCACAGAGTATAGAAAGCGTAAACACAGGATAACACAGGATGAAGACGGACAGACTGAAGAAATTGAACTGAGGAAATTAAGAAAGTCTTTAGTCAAAGTCTTCAAATAGATATGAACAAGCACACAACAATAGAAATGAGGAAATGAAAGAGTTGAGGAAATAGAACCAGTAAGCTTGGTGAAGACAATGATTTGGTAGACCAGTTCCAGCAGCTGTCTCAGTTGTACGTCTGGTTGGAGTGGCTGAGTATTTAAACTCGAGGACACACAGTCCTTATTGTATTCTCCTTGAGCTAAGGTCACACAGACCTCGACCAATCACTCGTGGTAAGTCTTCAGGTGACTTTCAAACCATCACAGAATAGGTCACTCGGTGATCCACAATTCCTCTTGGATGCTCTAGACCATGACGCCTAACCGTCTGGAAGAAGCACAGTCTTCAAAGGTAACAAGCGTCGGATCCACGTAGGATCAATCTCTTCAGTGATGCTCAATCACTTTGGGTTTGTAGGTGTGTTGGGTTTGGATTTTCCTCCCTTGATGATTTTTTCTCAAAGTCCTCGGAGGATGGGATGCTCTCAAATGACAAGTGTTAGTTTCTCTCGGAGCAGTCAACCAACTAGTGGTTGTAGGGGGCAACTATTTATAGCCTAGGGAGCAGCCCGATATGATAGGACATAAATGCCCTTCAATGATATGACCGTTAGGTGGGTAGATATTTTGGGACAGCTAGCGCATAGCACAGCAACGGTCGGAAGTTTGACTCTCAAATTCCTCAGGGCTATCATGTTCCTCACTGTGTAGGCAATCCGCACTGGCGAAATCCTAACTCCTCAGTCAGAACAAATTCCTCAGCAACCAGAAGAACTTTGTCTCTGTTACTGAAGAAATTGACTAAACTGTATGAGATTTCCAATGGCTTCACTCGAAGGGATTGGTAGGTGTAGGATTTTGAGTTGAGCATCACATGGAAATTTTTCCTTAGTATTTCCTCGACCCCCTTTAACAGTATGGTGTTTCCTATGACTCAAGAAAGAGAAAATGAAACTATAAAAACAAAAGTCTTCATGCTTCATGTTCCTCGAATGATTGCCAAGTCTTCAAGGTCACACCAATTTCTTCACTTTCAAAGTCTTCAGAAAGTCTTTAGAAATCCAAAGTCTTCACTTGAAGAACTTCATTTTTAGAGGTCGACTTTCTCCATAAATATCGAACTCCTCATAGAATTATAGACCTGCGTACACTCACAAACACATCAGTCCCTTAACCTGTAAGTCTTCAATACACCAAAATCACTAAGGGGCACTAGATGCACTTACACCACCTATGTCTTATTTTGATTCGGCGGTATTGTGGGATGTAGTGGCTTGGACTAACCTTACATGTCCACGTACATGAGACCGGTTCCACCGACTAACATGCAACTTGTTTTGCATAAAGGTGGTTGACGGGTGTCTGTTTTTCCTAGTTTAGTTGAATCTAATTTGAATACGGCGGTCCTTGCTGAAGGTTAAATTAGCAACTTAATAATCACCACTGTGGTTTAGAGTAGGTAAGAACGGTTCTTGCTAGTTGCCCGTAGCAGCCACGTAAAACATGCAACAACAAAGTAGATGACGTCTAACTTGTTTTTGCAGGGCTTGTTGTGATGTGATATGGTCAAGGCGTGATATGATATATGTTTATGTATGAGATGATCATGTTTTGTAGTAAGTTCACGACTTGCATGTCGATGAGTACGACAACTGGCAGGAGCCTTAGGATTGCCTTAATTATTGTATGACTTGCATGTCAAATTACTAAGCTCCATGTAATTGCTTTAGTTTATCGCTATGTGTTTGCAATAGTTGTAGAAGAAATAGTTGGCGAAACGACCCCGATGCAACAATGAAGATCAAGGTGTCGCACCAATGGGGATGGAGATCATGTCGTTGCTTTGGAGATGGAGATCAAAATCACAAGATGATGATGGCCATATCATGTCACATATTTTGATTGCATGTGATGTTTATCCTTTATGCATCTTATTTTGCTTAGAACGACGGTAGCATTATAAGATGATCCCTTCTCTTAATTTCAAGATCAAAAGTGTTCTCCCTGAGTATGCACCATTGCTAAAGTTTGTCGTTTCGAAGCACCTCATGATGATCAGGTGTGATAGACTCTACGTTCACACAACGGGTGTAAGCCAATTTTGCACATGCAGAATGCTTGGGTTAAACTTGACGAGCCTAGCATGTGCAGACATGCTCTCAGAACACTGGAGACCGAAAGGTCAAGCGTGAGTCATATGGTAGATATGATCAACATGGAGATGTTCACCATTGAAGACTACCCCATCTCACGTGATGATCAGACATGGGTTAGTTGATTTGGATCATGTTTCACTTAGACAACTCGAGGGATGTTGATTTAAGTGGGAGTTCATTAGTAATTTGATTATTTGAACTAAAATTTATCATGAACTTAATCCTAATAGTTGTTTCAAATCTATGTTGTAGATCGATGGCCCGTTCTACCGTTTCCTTGATTTTAACGCATTCCTAGAGAAAGCTAAGTTGAAAGATGATGGTAGCAACTACATGGACTGGGTTCATAACTTGAGGATTATCCTTAGAAGAATTATGTCCCTGATGCACCGCTAGGTGACAGGCCTGCTGCAGGAGCTGATGCAGACATTGTGAACATCTGGCAGGCTCGATTTGTTGACTACTCAATAGTCAAGTGTGCCATGCTTTACGGCTTGGAACCGGGACTTCAAAAGCGTTTTGAACGCCATGGAGCATATGAGATGTTCCAAGAGTTGAAGTAGATATTTCCAGCTAATGCCCAGGTTGAGAGATATGAAGTCTCCAACAAGTTCTTTAGTTGTAAGATGGAGGACAACAATTTGTTCAGTGAACACATACTCAGAATATCTGGGTACCACAACCACTTGACTCAGGTGGGAATTGATGTTCCAACTGAGAGTGTTATTGATAAGTTCTTCAGTCACTGTCACCAAGATACAAAGGCTTCGTGATGAACTATAATATGCAAGGGATGACAAAAATGATTCCCGAGTTCTTCGTGATGCAAAAATCAGTGGAGGTAGATATCAAGAAAGAGCATCAAGTGTTGAGGGTTAACAAGACCACCGGTTTTAAGAAAAAAGGCAAGGGAAAGGAAGGGAACTTCAACAGGAGCGGCAAACAAGTTGTCGCTCCCATAAAGAATCCCAAAGCAGGACCCAAGCTGGAAACGGAGTGCTTCTACTACAAGGGAAATAGTCACTGGAAGCGAAGCTGCCCAAGTATTTCACAGATAAGAAGGATGGCAAAGTGAACAAAGGTGATAGAGGCAAAGGTGTCCCGTCTTTCGATGAGATGGTCATTATCATTTCGGAAGAGTAGACTTTGACGATCTGACCATGTGCGTGCGAGGACGTCGCGCCTTAGCAATCGCTAAACCAACTCCGAGAGGTTATTGACCACGCCGGAGCACAATCAACCTGACCACAAGGGTCTATATCCTGTGAGCAAGTGAAGAACAAGCAAGAAACTGAGATTGCAATCTGGATATTGCCAATATAAGATGAAACCTTTATTGATCAAGATGGGATTCTGTGACATCTTGGCCTAGTCGTTGAACACTAACGAAATACGCGAAGTTGCAGCTATGGCGAACTTTTAATCTAAACAAAACCCAGAGTCTAAACGACGCCCTAAGGGTTGTATATATGGAGAAAGAGGGGGGAATTTCGTGGCCCTTGGTGGAGGGGTTCGAAACCAACCCTATATTTTGTTTCTCCACACATACGGACTCTAAAAATAGCCTATACTTATGTATTTGGAAATTACATGGGTCTGGCCCAATAATAAGGTGACGCAACAACTAGAATAGCCTCTGGACGAAATTTATGAAGTGACATCTTGTATATTTCGTCCAAGGCTTCACACACTCATTATGGTGGCTTCAAACTCCTGAAATCATCACTTGTAACTCCATTCTTGTTCCCCTTGCGCATGCCATCATCTCCATGCTTGGTCTTGCTCTAGTGTTCTTCCCTCTTATCCATGCTAGGACCTTCATTTGTAAGCAAACAAATATATCCAATTTAGGCAGCATCATATTCTCATGAACATTAGTATCATTACCAAGAAACGAAAGTACCTGATAATTTAATTGGCGTGCGCGCGCTCTAGTAATTGGTCCAGTATATGTAGCAGTAGGGGCTGTGGGTGTAACAATGGTATTGATAGAGGCGAGGGTGTCCCGATCTTTCGATGAGATGATAACTATCGATTTGGTGGAGACGACTTTGGCGATCCGACTACAAATGTGCACGACGTTGCGCCTTAGCAATCGCTAAACCAATCTCCTGAGGTTACTGACGATGCCGGAAGCACGGTCAGCCTGACCACGAAGGTCTATTCCTGCAAGCAATCGAAGAACGAGCAAGAATATGATAAAGCAATCTGAATATTGCAAATATATATGAGGTATTGATAATGGTGGGGATCCGGAAGCGGACTTGGTCTGGTCATTGGACACAAACGAAGTACACGAAGTTGCAATGGCTAACTTTTAACTAAACAAATCCCAAGGAAAAAGCTACTAGATGGATCTACTTATATAGGATCAAGGGGTGGCGGCCAAGGAGGTGGGAGGACGTCCCAAGCCAGCCTAAAACTAACCCTAGGTCGTACAAGGCTCATGGGCCCAAGTGGAGGTGATGCAACACCTTTGGGCTTGTAGTTTGACTCGGATTCTGCTGCAACATCAGATTGTTTCGTCCGTAACTCGACGCTCCGGACGAATTTGAAGGTGAATCCAATTGGGATGGAAAGATCACGAAATCTAGCTTCCAACAAAAAAAGAATCACCCAATTCGGAGTCCGTATGAAAAAGTTGTTGGCGTTTTGAGTCAGATATGTCTGTGCAGTCCGAATCTGAATCCAGAACGTGAGAGACTTGGACTCTATCTTCTCTTGGCCCAAAAGTGACGTGAGAGGACTTTTTGAACACAACCTAAACATCTCCTTTTCCCTTATCTTCATATGTGGATTGTACAAATGTCCCATACACCTGCAATTAGACAAAACACAAAAGTGTGTGAAGTATTTTTATTCTGGATAACATAAATAGACTATTGAATAGTTTGCATTAGAAATCACCTGACAAATATGCATGTATGCAATATTTTTGGTCGTATCCAAGGTAGTCATGTCCTCATCATCCTCCCCTTTTTGAAAACAAAGCTGTCCTCGGCATCGCTTAATCTGAAATGTGGCTAACAAAGGAGACAAGGTGTACATGTTGTATATGTATATGTCATCCATTTTAACTTCCCTTGATTTTTGCACATATGTCACATGTATACATGAGTAACTTTCATTGTTCATAAAATCTAAAGCCAAAAATTTATCACAAGAAGTAGAAGGCATGAAAATATTGCAACTCAGTTTGCACATATAAGTGAAGCTCTTATTCACTTCAAAAGATTGGCAATGTTCATCATTAAACCATCCTAACTTCGATGAATAAACCTTACTTGCATCAAATTTACATGTTACAACATGTTTAAATAAGCAAACATGCAATAAGTCATTGGACACAGAATCATCATCAAGATTAGAGGTCATATCAAAATGATTAAACATTGGTTCTTTTGCATCAACAGTTAATTCAATGGGTACACTCAAAATTGTTGATATTTCAGTTGTTTGATCACATGACGCATTCGTGACAGTAACAAGAGTCTCTAAAATAGGTGGTGTGCTCAAATCAATAGGTAACTCAACACATGATGCATTCAAGTTAACTAGGCATGCTTCATTCTCATGTGAAGTTATATCATCAAGACCTTTACTGTTACCTCGCAGAGATGTAGCTGATGTAGGTACGGACGTTGACAATGTACCATACTCTTGAGATGATATTGCACTCACAATCCGAGGTGGGGCTTCTCTAGTAGGTGCAATAGTGGAGTAACCAACCGGCGGTGGTGAGCATGAACTGGAATAGTAGTTGTTGTAGTCACCCAATGCATCCTCCTGTATTTGTCTCTCAAAGGTACAAGCACGGACATACATACCAGTAATGCAACGAGGAATATACTGAAATCTTGCCTGAATATCATGGTTCAAACCACCAAAAAATCTATTCATTGTATCATCCTCAGATTCTTCTATGTCACAATGATGCATATAAGATTTGAACTCTTGGTAGTAAGCATGAACAGTGTTACTGCCTTGTTTTAATTGCTCCAATTTGCGACGCAATTCACGACGACAGTAAGGAGGAAAAAATTGTTGTCTCATTACAGCTTTCAAAACTTTCCAAGTTGTGGGTTGGTTATCAATGTTTTTCTTACAATGTACACTCCACCAAACAGAAGCAAAAGCAGTAAATGCTCTAATGGTAGCTCGTACTCTCTCAAGTTCAGAAAAATCATGGTGACTAAAAACTTGTTCTACTTCAAGCTCCCAAGCTAGATAAATAGCAGGATTAAATCTACCCTCAAATGATGGTAAAGAGATAACCTGACCATATGCTTGTGTGTGTTGTCCCAACTCTCGTGATGGTGAAGATGTGTCCGTCATCCAAGAACTTCTATCTCTGGAACCTGTCATGATTAGTAGAAACAAGAACCAAAATTCGAGAATAATGTTCCTATGAACTACTAGGATGTGGTTGTAAAGTGCTCATAGTAAAGCAAATATCAATATCTTACAAGTTCTTACCATGCGGCAGGTGGTGATAGGCAACCAGCGGTGTCAAATAACTCCGAAGATTGTGTAAAACGATTGCCAGGGGAACGTACGTATACACGGTGTAGAAATATGTGGAGCTGGGTTGGCTATATATGGTAGCAAAAGATTAGCAATAATCAATTCAGAGATGCAATGTTGAATAAACGCTCAACGACGGTACTGTGCTGGTCCTAGGCTAGACCAAACTAGAGACGCGAGCCTAGAACACTAATGAGGTCACGTCGTAGCACAACTAGCATCAATAAAGGATATGAAGTAGCTCTGGACAGCAAGATATAAGTGAAGATCACAATAGCAGTAGACCTATTTAGAAGCTGATGTTGAGGTGCCAAATACTGAACTATCTTCTGCAACTATTTAGATGCGGCTCGTCGCTAGCTTTCATTTGAGTACTCGCGGAGCCAAAACAGATTTCATATGAGGAAGTTATGCCTGTTTTACTGAACAGTGCACAAAACAGATTCCAATCCGAATTCAACTACGAGATTGAGTCTAGATAGATCCGAATTTTGTTTTTTCTCCTCTCTTTTTTTTCTCACACTTTTTTTCTTTTCCTTTCTTTTTTTTCTCTGACTTTTTTTTACTTTTTTTTTCTCTCGTTTTTTTCTCTATCTTTTTTTCTCTATCTTTTTTTCTCTCTCCCTCTTTCCAAAACAAACTAGATAAGATGTAGATTGGATCAAGCGAAGATGGGAACGATCTCAACTATGATTATGACAATGAACGGTGGGTAGCACGTGGAGGAAATTGATGGATGGGTGGTGGACAGCGGAAGGGATAACGATGCAGCGGCGACATGACTAATGTGAACAGAACTCGAAACTCTAAACGACCTAGACACTATGACCAGCAACTCGACACGATGATGCAACCGATAATTCAACTATGCAAGCAATGAAAAGAAAATTGCAAAGGCTCAGACTAGCTTGGACAAAGAATGAATAGATCTAACTCTTTTTTGTGGATTTTTCTTGGACAATAGGTAAGAAAATAAATCTAATCTAGGAAAACTGGAAATTCTCACCGAGCAACCTGAAAACTGATACCACTTGATAGAGGCGAGCGTGTCCCGATCTTTCGATGAGATGATAACTATCAATTTGGTGGAGACGACTTTGACGATCCGACTACAAACGTGCACGACGTTGCACCTTAGCAATCGCTAAACTAATCTTCTGAGGTTACTGACGATGCCGGAAGCACGGTCAGCCTGACCACGAAGGTCTATTCCTGCAAGCAATCGAAGAACGAGCAAGAATATGATAAAGCAATCTGAATATTGCAAATATATATGAGGTATTGATAATGGTGGGGATCCGGAAGCGGTCTTGGTCTGGTCGTTGGGCACAAACGAAGTACACGAAGTTGCAATGGCTAACTTTTAACTAAACAAATCCCAAGGAAAAAGCTACTAGATGGATCTACTTATATAGGAGCAAGGGGTGGCGGCCAAGGAGGTGGGAGGACGTCCCAAGGCAGCCTAAAACTAACCCTAGGTCGTACAAGGCTCATGGGCCCAAGTGGAGGTGATGCAACACCTTTGGGCTTGTAGTTTGACTCGGATTCTGCTGCAACGTCAGATTGTTTCGTCCATAACTCAATGCTCCGGACGAATTTAAAGGTGAATCCAATTGGGATGGAAAAAGCACGAAATCTAGTTTCCAACAAAAAAAGAATCACCAATTCGGAGTCCGTATGAAAAAGTTGTTGGCGTTTTGAGTCAGGTATGTCTGTGTAGTCCGAATCTGAATCCAGAACGTGAGAGACTTGGACTCTATCTTCTCTTGGCCCAAAAGTGACGTGAGAGGACTTTTTGAACACAACCTAAACATCTCCTTTTCCCTTATCTTCATATGTGGATTGTACAAACGTCCCATACACCTGCAATTAGACAAACCACAAAAGTGTGTGAAGTATTTTTGTTCTGGATAACATAAATAGACTATTGAATAGTTTGCATTAGAAATCACCTGACAAATATGCATGTATGCAATATTCTTGGTCGTATCCAAGGTAGTCATGTCCTCATCAGGTATTGATGTCCTCATCATCCTCCCCTTCTTGAAATGAAGTTATCCTCGACGGAAGCCCATTTTCCTCTCCCAAACAAGGCTTCAAATATGCAATGTTAAAAGTGGGACTAACCCCAAAATCTGCAGGCAGCTCAAGTTTATATGCATTATCATTTATTTTCTCTAAGACCTTAAAAGGACCATCAGCACGTGACGTTAGCTTTGATTTGCACAGATTAGGAAACCTATCCTTACGCAAATGTAACCAAACAAGATCTCCAGGTGCAAAGACAACATGTTTTCTAACCTTATCTCCAACAAGTTTATATTTACCATTCATACGCTCAATGTTTTTCTTAGTTAACTCATGCGTTTTTAATATCAATTTAGCATGTTGTTTAGCATCAAAATTAACCTTCTCCGAAGATGGAAGAGGCAACAAAGCAATAGTTGCACGAGGTAGGAAACCATACACAATTTCAAAAGGGCACATCTTAGTAGTAGAATGCAATGAACCATTATAAGCAAATTCAATATGAGGCAAGCATTCTTCCCACATTTTCTTATTATTCTTCAAAACAGCCCTAAGCATAGTTGACAATGTTCTATTGACTAGTTCAGTTTGTCCATCAGTTTGGGGGTGACAAGTAGTACTAAAAAGCAGTTTAGTCCCCAACTTAGCCCATAAACATCTCCAAAAGTGGCTAAGAAATTTAGTATCACAATCTAAAACAATAGTATTTGCCACACCATGCAAGCGAATAATTTCACGAAAGAACAAATCAGCAACATTAACAGCATCATCGCTTTTATGACATGGTATAATGTGTGCCATTTTTGAGAACCTATCCACGACAACAAATATGCTATCCCTCCCCTTCTTTGGTCAAGGTAAACCTAAAAAAAGTCCATAGATATATCCTCCCAAGGAACACTAGGTACAGGTAAAGGCATATATAAACCATGAGGATTGAGTCGTGACTTAGCTTTTTGACATGTAGTGCAGCGAGCAACAAAACGCTCAACATCCCGTCTCATCTTTGGCCAAAAGAAATGTGTAGCAAGTATATCCTCCGTCTTCTTCACGTCAAAGTGTCCCATTAATCCTCCTCCATGCGCTTCCTGCAACAACAAAAGATGAATGGATCTAGCTGGAATGCATAGCTTATTAGCGCGAAACACAAATCCATTGTTAACGATGAACTTGTTCCAAGTTCTCCCTTCCTTACAATTCTGCAAGACATCTTTAAAATTAGCACCATGCACATATTGATCTTTGATGGTTTCCAAACCAAATATTTTAAAGTCAAGTTGTGAAAGCATAATATAACGATGAGACAATGCATCAGCAATAACATTTTCTTTACCCTTCTTGTGTTTAATGACATAAGGGAAAGTCTCAATGAATTCAACCCATTTAGCATGTCTACGATTCAGTTTAGCTTGACTTCTAATATGTTCCAAAGATTCATGATCAGTATGTATAACAAATTCTTTGGGCCATAAATAATGTTGCCATGTTTCTAAAGTTCGAACAAGAGCATATAATTCTCTATCATTAGTAGAATAATTCAGACTAGGCCCACTCAATTTTTCAGAAAAGTATGCAACAGGTTTGCCATCTTGTAATAACACACCTCCTAATCCAATTCCACTAGCATCACATTCAAGCTCCAAAGTCTTACTAAAATCAGGAAGTTGGAGAAGCATGTGTCAACTTATCTTTCAATATTGTGAAGGCTTCTTCCTGTGCGGTATCCGAAACAAAAGGCACATATTTCTTTGTAAGCTCATTGAGAGGTGCAGCAATGGTGCTGAACTCTCTCACAAAACGCCTATAGAAGCCAGCGAGGCCAAGAAAACTCCTCACTTGTGTGACCGTTTTGGGCTGCGGCCAACTCTCAATAGCTTCAATCTTGGCTTATCAACTTCAATTCCCTTTGGAGTAACAACATAGCCAAGAAAAGATACTCGGTCGTTGCAAAAGGTGCACTTCCCAATGTTACCAAACAAACATGCATCACGTAAAGCAATAAAAACAGCACATAAATGTTCCAAATGTTCCTCCAAAGATCTGCTATAAATCAGTATATCATCAAAATAGACTACCACAAATCGTCCAATAAAAGCACGTAAAACTTCGTTCATTAATCTCATGAAAGTACTAGGTGCATTAGTTAACCCAAAATGCATGACTAACCACTCATATAATCCAAACTTAGTTTTAAATGATGTTTTCCATTCATCCCCCAATTTTGTACGAATTTGATGGTATCCACTACGCAAATCAACTTTGGAGAATATTGTAGAGCCACTCAATTCATCAAGCATATCATCTAGCCTAGAAATAAGATGACGATAACGAATAGTAATATTATTAATGCCTCTACAATCAACACACATACGTGATGTACCATCCTTTTTCGGCACTAGTATAATAGGAGCAGCACAAGGACTAAGGGATTCGTGTATATAACCTTTGTCGAGAAGCTCCTGTACTTGACGCATAATCTCCTTTGTCTCCTCTGGATTGGTACGGTATGGTGCACGGTTTGGCAGTGATGCACCGGGAATTAAGTCAATCTGATGCTCAATCCTTCGAATAGGCGGTAATCCCTGTGGCACGTCTTGTGGAAAGACGGCAGCGAACTCCTGCAAAATGTTAGTGACAGCAGTGGGCAAAGAGGAAGGCACGTCCTCGAATGAAAATAATGCCTCTTTGCACACAAAAGCATAGCAAACAGATTTGCTGAAATCTAGCTCATCAATATCAGATTTGGTGGCAAGTAAACATGCACTTTTCAATTTAATTTCAAAAGTAACACTAGATGGTTTATTATTAGGCTTCATTTGTTGCTCAAAATCTTTTGCCACAATATGATTTTCACTCTTATTTTTCTCCTATTTTGCTTTATTAGCTCTATTAATATCATCTTTCAAAATGGAATCAGGAGACATAGGAAGCAAAGTAATATGTTTAACCTTATGAACAAGAGTATACTGATTGTTTCTACCATGGTGTACAGAATTTTTATCAAATTGTCATGGTCTACCAAGTAATAAGGTACATGCTTGCATGGGTACCACATCACAATCAACATAATCAGCATATGTAGAGATACTAAAATGCACACGAACAACACACGTTACCTTAACCTTGCCGCTGTTATTGAACCATTGGATACAGTAAGGATGTGGATGTGGTCTTGTGGTGAGAGATAACTTCTCCACCATCTCCATGCTAGCCAAGTTGTAGCGGCTCCCTCCATCAATGATGACACGAATAATTTTGCTCAGCTTGTGTGACCTGCACACTCAAAACACGTTGAGAAACTAAACATTCATACCTGTCAGTGTCTTCAGGAGCCATGTATTGCATCTCATGATCAGAATCATCTCCACCATGTTCTTCACGTGTATTAAGAGCCAAAGTCTCCTCATCATAGTCACTAGCGGACTCATATCCGCCATCCTCAGTAGCAATCATCACACGCTGAGATTTGAATTCTCTCGCATAATGACCTCTTCCCTTAAAATGATGACAAATAATATCACTTGTGTGCCCTATTGATGCCATGGAAAAATAAGAGCTCTGTGCAGGCCCGGCAGGTGCGCTCTTGGCACATAGTGGTGGTTGTGCCTGCTTTCTTGTATCACGGCTGGAGATGGCACTTCATGGAGGTGCCGATGCAGTAGAATGTGTGGAAGCAGAGGATGCATGCAGTGTCCATGATGAAGGTCGACCTGTAGAAAAGTTAGTTCGCGCCAATGCCTGTCGATCTTGCACTTCACGTTTAGCTTTACAAGCAAGATGGAATAAACGAGTGATATTAGTATACTCCTTGTACTCTAGAATGGTCTGAATCTTTCTATTTAATCAATCCATAGAACGTGCAAGCATAGCTTCATTATCCTCAACAATACCACATCTAATCATGCCAGTTTGTAATTCCTGATAATATTCCTCTACATAATTTTTTCCTTGTCTTAAACGCTGCAATTTTTTAAGTAATTCACGTTGATAATATGGTGGAACCCAACGAGTACGCATAGCAGTTTTCAAAGCAACCCAAGTAGTTGGAATATTATTCGGCTATAATCTACGATGTTCAGACCACCACACACAAGCAAAACTAGTGAAAGCACAAACTGCAGCAGCAACACGTCTCTCCTCGGGATATTCTAAACATGTAAAACGTTGTTCGGTTTCTAACTCCCAAGTAAGATATATATCAGGAACGTATCTACCCTCAAATGGTGGAATATTCAATTTCAGTTTAGGGAGATGGTCATGATCTCGTACTTGAGGGGGAGCCCTACCATTGCGATTATTTGCATGTGGACGACCTGGTTGTTGTGGTGCTGGTGGTTGCATGTAGTTCTGATTTTGATCAAGCTCATCCTCATAATCTCCCGCAGAATCATCTTCCTCCTCATCAACAGCAGGAGCCACAGAAGTATCAACAGCAGCACCAACAGTTTGGCCAGGTTCAAGAGGGACAGGGCTCGCTCGGCGGAGGGATGTTTCGCGACGTGGAGGTAGTCGTCATTGTTGTTGTTGTTGCAGAGGTGCGGCAGGTGCGGCCGGTGGTGGTTCTGGAAGATGCGCAAGCAGTTCATTAAATTTATTTTCGAGCTTTGTTTCGAACGTGTTCTCAAGGCCAGTTATTTTGTCCATGGCCTCTTCAAAATTGTTCAGCACATCTTGCACCTATTCAGTCATCAGTTGATGAAATTTATCATGCAACTCCTTATTCGTCATGTTCTCCCAGTCAGTCTCATCAACTTGTGATCCTGCCATGGTTAGCAGCAATAGAAACACACAAGAATACGATACTACAGACTACTAGAAAATGGTGGTGGTGGGTGGTGGACAGTCACAAATTCTTACTAGTTCTTACCAAGCAGCAGGTGGAGATCGACAACCGTTGTAGTCAAAACTCTCAAAGCTTGGATAGAGTGGTTACCAGGGCGAGTCAAATGCATGACGTAGATGTATGTGGAGCTGGGAAGGCTAAATATATGGTAGCAAAAAGGGTCAGCAATAATCAATTCAGATATGCAAATTTGAATAAACGCTCAACGACGATACTGTACTGGTCCTAGGCTAGACCGTGCTAGAGACGCGAGCCTAGAACACTAACAAAATCACGGCACTGCACGTAAACAAGGGACGTGCACACTCTGAGTTTTTTTGTTTTTTTCACTTTTTTTGCACTTTTTTCCTTTCTTTTGCTCCGCAACAATTTTGTTTCGAAAAAAATGTCACATCCCTAGCTTCTGGCATTGCTCTAGGTTAGCTTCATGTGTGCATCATGTCTATATTTTTGAAACTTGAATTGAGGAATATTGGAAGCCTCAAAACCCTAAATAAAAGAGGGGCAAAAACCCTGGAAATCTCATTCATTGCTCCAAAGTGCTCCTCTTAAATGTTTGATAATTTTTGGTAAGGGTTCTGGTCCCAACCAAAATATTGAACATTTTTAAGGATTTATTCTTGGGACTTTGGATTTAAATCTTTAGCTATTTGAATTTGAATTATATTCATATAATTAGAATATAATTTAAATACCCCTGAAATATTTTATAAGCTTTTGGAAAAGTCCATCTAGCATTATAGAATATTCAGAGGAGTTTTTGGCATTGTTTGAATTATTTTTTAAAATTCAAAACAGTGGCAAAATAATTTAAATAAAACAAAAACAGAAGAAAAATATAAAAACAGAAATAAAAAGAGAGAGAGAGACTACCTGGGCCACTTACCTGCAGCCCACCTAGCGCCCCACCTGGCCCAGCAAGGCGGCTGAGGCCCAGCCCAGCTCCCCACCGTCTTCAACCTCTGCCAGTAGGCAGAGGCGTGTCGACGCGCCTGCGCGCGAGCGCCACGCCACCAGGCTGCCTGCCTGCGTCCGAGGACAGCGCGACGCCGCGAATCCCCTCCTCGGTGTCGTCCCAGTCCGTCCGACTCGCTCACTCGATCCCCTGTTCTCTCCCTCGCCCTCCAGTCCCTTCCTCGAGCGCGACCAAACGTAGCCGTCGCCGCCGATGACGAGCACCGTAGCCATCGTGCACCCTAGGCCTCGCCCCGTGTCCAGCTGCTGAGAGAAGGTCTTCCTCATCTGCGCGCTCAAGATCAGAAGCCCGGGGCGCACTGCATCGCCGTCAGCATCATCGTCTTCCTCGCCGGCAACCATGGATCCCCGCCGTCGATTCGCACCAAAGAGGGCCTCCCCGAGCCGTCCGAGCTGCTCAACGACTCCGCTGTGAGGACTCCTTCGTTTTCCCCCTCCTCTCCTGCTCGTTCCCGTGCCGTAGCTGCCATCCCCGCAAGCACCGAGCTCCGGCCATCGCCATTGCCGGCGAACCTCGCGCCTCGGAGCTCTTCCACTCATTTTAGTAGCTCCCGCGTGCTCGCCCAGTCCCTAGGATCCCGATGCGCCTCTCTGCTTTCTGGCTAATGCGCTGCAGCCCTCGCGCCCGTGCAGCCGTAGCTCCGGCAGCCGCCCGGCCCGTCACCACCGCCCCTACACGCTGCCCCAGCACACACCGCGGTCACCACTGGATGCGCCGCATCGCGGGCTTTCTAGCGCGCCTAGCCGCAGCTCGAATCGTGCCCTGTGGGCGATTCCCGAGCCTCCGCCGCGTCTAGTCGTTGCCGGCGGCTAGACGCCGGTGGGTTAGGCCCCGCTGACCAGGGGTTTGACCCCCCCTGGGTCGATGACAGGTGGGGCCAGCCCCCCTGCTAATTAGTTTAGTCTATTTTAACTAATTACCCCCCCTCTGCTGACACTGACATGCGGGCCCAGGCTCTAATTAAATTAGGTTAGTTAGTTAGTCACTGACGTGTGGACCCCACACGTCAGGTTTGACTCTGGGCGACCCAGTTGACCTGCTGACGTCATGATGATGTTAGGCTGACGCAATAAGTATTTCTGGATTTAAAAATAATCAGGAAATTCCAGAAAATGCCTAAAACTTCAATAAATCATAGAAAATTAACCGTAACTCCAAATTAAATAAATTATATATGAAAAATTATCAGAAAAATTCAAGAAATCCATCTGTACCATTTTCATGCATGTTAGAACAACTTATCACTACTGTTTAGGGCAAATGAAGTAAATGGCATTTGAATAATCACATATGGAGTTTGAATTTGAATCTTGTATTCAAACCAACTTCATTTAATCTGTTGCTAGTTGCATTAGCTCAAACACATTCATTTTGCCATGTCATGATCATGCATCATATTGTGCATTGCATTGATTGTGTTCCCTTTTGTGTTGCCGGTATTTGTCCCCCCCTCGATAGACGTGATATCGATGATGTGATCGTTGACACTGATGAAGACTCAATGTTATCTTCAGAAGTGCCAGGCAAGCAAAACCCCCTTGTTCATTCCGATACAATCCTACTCTCTCGCTCCTGCTCTCTTTTACTGCATTAGGACAACACCGATTCATCTGTTACTTGCTGCGGTAGCTGAACCCCTTTATCCTCTGCATGACCTGTCATTGCCACAGTAAATAGATGAAACCCACTAGCATGAGTAGGAGTTGTTTGAGCCCTGATGTGCCTACTCATTCATGTTTGTTTGTCATGCCTGCTACTGCTTAGAGTTGAGTCAGGTCTGATTCATCGGGGATGAATCAGAGGTGTGTGAACATGTCCTACTGTGTGTGAGCTAAGTGTGTGAACACGATTTGGTAAAGGTAGCGGTGAGAGGCCATGTAGGAGTACATGGTGGGTTGTCTCATTGTAGCCGTCCTCAGGAACTGAGTTCTGTGTTTGTGATCCATGATTCAGCTACTACCATACATTGGGCCCTGAAATATGACCCCGCTCGACTTCTTATTCACCCTTGTCCTCTGTCCAGGAGTTGCAAGTAGTTTCTGGTGTTTGTAGTATGCTGGAGGCCGTGGACAGCGCTGACCGTAGGGGTGGGCTGTGATGCGGTAGGCACGTGGCCGGGTAAACCGGGCGCCCGTTTGGTGTCACGGAACCCTGTTCACATCGTTTGGGGCTGTGAGCGAAACTCCGGCCGGATCTCCTCATGGATGGAACCCGAATAGGCGATAAACCTGGACTAGAGACTTGAGTGTTTAGGTAGGTCGTGGTCTACACCCACGTCGGCTTTCGCTTGAAGTCTGCCGAGCACATGTCGTGTGCAGACGCTAAGTGGTGGAAACATGTATGAAGAAGTACACCCCTGCAGGGTTATCATCATCTATTCGAATAGCCGTGTCCGCGGAAAAGGACTTCTGGGTTGCTTATATCAGTTCATAGACAAGTGAAAGTGGATACTCTAAAATACGCAAGATAAGCGTGAGTGCTATGGATGGCGTTCTCGTAGGGAGACGGGAGCGATTCCATAGTGGTGTATTGATATGGGGAATATGTGGACTCGTGTGCGCCACCTCAAAAGAGTTACTTGCAGTCGTAGTTCAGGATAGCCACTGAGTCAAAGCTGGCTTGCTGTAGTTAAACCCCACCATCCCCTTTGTTGATAATGAAGCATATGTAGTTAGTTCTGATGTAAGTCTTGCTGGGTACATTTGTACTCACGTTTGCCTATTTATGTTTTTGCAGAGAGACTTCGGTCTCGCTAGTAGTTCCGCGTGGACTTCGACATTTAGCTTGTTACCTCAGCTACGATCTTGTGCCCTCGGCAGGATCTGGTAGATAGTCAGGCTTCTCAGCCTTTTTCATTTATAGATGTCTGTACTCAGACATGATAGCTTCCGCTTGTGCTTTGACTTGTATGCTCTGATTGTTGGGTCATGAGACCCATATTTGTAATGTCTCGCTCCTCGGAGCCTATTGAATAAACTACTTGAGTCGTAGAGTCATTTTGTGATGCCATGTTGTATTGCACATATCGAGCATATTGTGTGTATGACTGAAATGCTTGGTATGTGTGGGATCTGACTATCTAGTTGTTTATTCTTAGTAGCCTCTCTTACGGGGAAATGTCTCCTAGTGTTACCGCTGAGCCATGGTAGCCTGCTACTGCTCTGGAACACTTAGGCTGGCCGGCATGTGTCCTTCTTCGTTCCTGTGTCTGTCCCTTCGGGGAAATGTCACGCTTTGAGTACCGGAGTCCTGTTAGCCCGCTACAGCCCGGTTTACCGGAGTCCTGCTAGCCCAGTGCTACAGCCCGGACCCACTTGCTGATGACCGACACGTTCGAAGCTGGGTCATGAATGCCTGTCCCTGTAAGTCTGTGCCACTTTGGGTTTACGACTAGCCATGTCAGCCCGGGCTCCTTATCATATGGATGCTAGCGACACTATCATATACGTGAGCCAAAAGGCGCAAACGGTCCCGGGCAAAGGTAAGGCGACACCCGTGGGGATACCGTGCGTGAGGCCGCAAAGTGATATGAGGTGTTACCGGCTAGATCGATGTGACATCGAGTCGGGGTCCTGACAAAAAATCTACAAATGGTCTAAAAACTGCCTAGCCAGGATTTTCCAGTCATATTTTTATTGAAACCGGAACTATTTTTCTACTGCGTGTAACATGGAAGTTCGGGAGTCCTACTCTGTCACGACTCGGAGTATGGCATGATTTGGAAAGCCAAAATAGAGTAATAAAATATTGGCCTCGGACTGGTGGCGGAGATGAATCTGGTGGAACTCGGATTGGTGGCGGAGATGAATCTGGTGGAACTCGGATTGGTGGCGGATATATGTTGCAGGTGGACTCGGATTGGAGTGATGGCGGCGGATATGTGGTGGCATACATGGACTCGGATTGGCGGTGAATATGTGGTGGTGGTATATGGCAGCGGCGATGAAGTTGATGATGATGCGGTGGTGATATATGGCAGCGGCGACGTGACAACCTATGAACAGAACTCGAAACTCTAAAGGACTAGACGCTAAGACCAGCAACTTGACACAACGATGCAACCGCAAATTCAACAAAGCAAATAGAGAAAAGATTATGCAAAGGCTTAGATTGGTTCAGATAGGATGAACTAACCCTAATTTTTTTTGGCTTGTCCGTGGACTATAGGTATGAAGAACAAACTCAATCTAAACTACGAAAAACTGTAAAATCTCACTGAGCAACCTGGAAATCTGATACCACTTCATAGGTGTCCCGTCTTTCGATGAGATGGTGATTATCGTTTTGGAAGAGTAGACTTTGACGATCTGACTACATACGTGTGAGAACGTCGCGCCTTAGCAATTGCTAAACCAACTCCGAGAGGTTATTGACCATGCCGGAGAACGATCAACCTGACCACGAGGGTCTATTTCCTGCGAGTGAACGAAGAACAAGCAAGAAACTGAGATTGCAATCTGGATATTGCGAATATAAGATGAAATCTTTATTGATCAAGATGGGGTTCTGTGATGTCTTGGTCTAGTCGTTAAACACAAACGAAGTATGCGAAGTTGCAGCTATGGCGAACTTTTAATCTAAACAAAACCCAAAGTCTAAACGACGCCCTAAGGACTGTATATATGGAGGAAGAGGGGGGAATTTCGTGGCCCTTGGTGGAGGGTTCCGAAACCAACCCTATTGAGGGAGTCCTGGATTAGGGGGTATCCAGACAGCCGGACTGTGTATAACGTCCGGACTATTGAAGTGTGAAGATACAAGACTCAAGGCTTCGGTCCGTGTCTGGATGGGACTCTCCTTTGCGTGGAAGGCAAGCTTGGCGATCCGGATATTATGTTTCCTTCCTTGTAACCGACTCCATGTAAACCCTAGCCCTCTCCGGTGTCTATATAAACTGGAGAGGTTGGTACTTAGAAGGCCGATCACAATTATAATCATACCATCATAGGCTAGCTCTTAGGGTTTAGCCTCTACGATCTCGTGGTAGATCTACTCTTGTACTACCCATATCATCAATATTAATCAAGCAGGAAGTAGGGTTTTGCCTCCATCGAGAGGGCCCGAACCTGGGTAAACATCTGTGTCCCTCGCTTCCTCTTACCATCAGCCTTGACGCACAGATCGAGACCCCCTACCCGAGATCCGCCGGTTTTGACACCGACATTGGTGCTTTCATTGAGAGTTCCTCTGTGTCGTCGCTGTCAGGATCGATGGCTCCTTCGATCATCATCAACGATACTGTCCAGGGTGAGACTTTCCTCCCCGGATAGATCTTCGTGTTCGACGGCTTCATACTGCGGGCCAATTTGCTTGGCCACCTGTAGCAGATCGATAGCTATGCCCCCAGCCACCAAATCAGGTTCAGAAACCTGAACTACACAACGGATATTCGCGGAGACTTGATCTTCGACGGATTTGGGCCAGCGCCAGAAGCGCCGAACAGTCACGATGAGCACGGCTTAGACCTGCTATCATACGATGCTCAGGATATCACCCCGGCAGAAGCCTCGGATCTAAATTCGGGATAGGTTGCGTTGCCTAAGGACGGAGGGATGGACCCTGCCTCGCAGGTTGTACCCTCATTGGCGATGGAGCTGAACACAGGCGTCACCTCTGAGGGAGCCTGTGACTCCGGACCCCCGGACTCGTGTCCGGTTGTAGGTTCCAGTCCGCGCGCCCCCAAGCCCACCGAGCCTAATTGGGCTCCGGTGATGGAGTTCACCGCAGCGGACATTTTTCAGCACTCGCCCTTTGGTGACATGCTGAACTTATTGAAGTCTCTCTCTCTTTGTCAGGAGACTCTGGGCCGAACTATGTCCGGCTTGAGTGGGAAGCAAACGACGAGGAAATTCGTTGCCCACCCACCACCCACTTCATTGCCACGATCGATGATCTAACCGACGTGCTTGACTTCGACTCCGAAGACATGACGGTATGGACGACGATGTAGAAGAATTATAGGAGCCACCGCTCACTGGGCGGTGGACGGCCACCTCCTCATATGATATATATATGGTGGACACTCCGAAGGAAACTAATGGCGACGAGGCAACGGAGGACAACCCCTCGGGAAGAAAATCAAAGAATGGGCGTTGTCGGCGCCGCTCCAAGCCCTGCCATAGCAACACCGGCCCCGGAGACGAAAATAATCCGGATGGCGCCGAAGAAGAATATGACCCTGACCAGCCCGCCTTCGAGTAGGCCGAACAAGAAGATGAGCAGGTCAGCCCAGAAGAACAGGCGACAGACGCATACCCGGAAGAGGACAACTACATGCCCCCCTCTGAAGACAAGATCAGCCTCGGCGACGACGAATTCGGCGTGCCTGAGGATCCCGTGGAGCAGGAGTGCTTCAAGCATAGGCTGATAGCCACTGCGAGGAGCCTGAAGAAGAAGCAGCAACAACTCCACGCTGATCAAGACCTGCTCACAGATAGGTGGACTAAAGTCCTGGCAGCCAAGGAAAATGGACTCAAACGCCAAACGGCTGACCGGCCACCCCGTGGCCGGGATAAAACGGGATATCAGCCCGAATACCAGCCCGCACCCCCATGGCGATACACTACGGCTCGGGGCAACACGCAAGACCTACAAGATATTATGGAAAATAAAGCAGGACAGGCAAGATCGACCTATGGATCGCGGGGGCACGCCCCAGCGCGCGACGATGACCGTCATGCCGGATACATCTACAACAAGTCCGGCCGGGCCGAACACAGCAACCCAGACCAATCCGACTAGCGTAGCCACATAGCCCGGCACAGAGGCGCCGCACACCCCCTCTGCTTCACTGACGAAGTAATGGATCATGAATTCCCAGAAGGGTTCAAGCCCGTAAACATCGAATCATACAATGGCACAACAGACCCCGCAGTATGGATCGAAGATTTCCTTCTCCACATTCACATGGCCCGCAGAGATGATCTACAGGCCATCAAGTATCTTCCCCTTAAGCCCAAAGGACCAGCCCGACACTGGTTAAACAACCTGCCAGCAAATTCCATTAGCATTTAGGAAAACCTGGAAGACGCATTCCTTGATAACTTCCAGGGCACATATGTGCGACCACCAGACGCCGATGACCTGAGCCACATTACTCAACAGCCCGGAGAGTCAGCCCGGAAATTCTGGACTCGGTTCCTTACTAAAAAGAACCAGATCGTCGACTGTCCGGACACCAAAGCCCTGGCGGCTTTCAAGCATAATATCCGTGATGAGTGGCTCGCTCGACACCTCGGCCAGGAAAAACCCAAGTCTGTGGCAGCTATTACAACCCTAATGACCCGCTTCTGTGCGGGTGAGGATAGCTGGCTGGCTCACAGCGGTACCACGCCACATTCGGGCACTTCGGACGGCCGCGATACTAACGGCAAGCCACGGCGTAACAGGCATAAGAGACGGAGCAATGATGACAACACTGAAGACACGGCGGTCAACGCCGGATTTGGTGGATCTATGTCCGGTTAGCGGAAAAAGCCGTTCAAAAGAAATAATCAGGGACCGTCCAGCCTGGACCGCATACTAGAGCGCTCGTGCCAAATTCATGGCACACCAGACAAGCCAGCCAACCACACCAATAGAGACTGCTGGGTGTTCAAATAGGCCGGCAAGATAAACGCCGAAAACAAGGACAAGGGGCTGCACAGTGACGATGACGAAGAGCCCCGGCGTCCGAACACGGGTGGGACAAAAGAAATTCCCCCCCAGGTGAAAACGGTCAACATGATCTACGCCACCCATATCCCCAAGCACTACGGGATGTCAATGCGATGGAGCCAGTCGCCCCCAAATTCAACCCATGGTCAGCTTGTCCAATCACCTTTGATCGTAGGGACCATCCTACCAGCATCCGTCATGGAGGCTCAACCGCATTGGTCTTAGACCCAATCATTGACGGATTCCACCTCACGCGAGTCCTTATGGACGGCGGCAGCAGCCTGAACCTGCTTTATCAGGACACAGTGTGCAAGATGGGCATTGACCCTTCAAGGATCAAGCCCACAAAAACTACCTTTAAAGGTGTAATTCCTGGAGTAGAGGCCTGCTGTACAGGCTCTATAACACTGGAAGTGGTCTTAGGATCCCCGGATAACTTCCGGAGCGAAGAGTTAATCTTCGACATCGTCCCTTTCCGCAGTGGCAACCACGCACTGCTCGGACGAACCGCATTTGCTAGATTCAATGTGGTACCACATTATGCATACCTCAAGCTCAAGATGCCAGGACCGCGCGGGGTCATCACTGTCAATGGAAATATGGACCACTCCCTTCGAACAGAAGAGCATATGGCAGCCCTCGCGGCAGAAGTACAATGCGGCCTACTCCGACAAACCAATCCGGCGACAACTTCGAGCACTGTCAAGCGAGACCGGAGCACCCCGCAACAGGATCATCAGGAATGCCAGGCTCGTGATTAGCAGTCCGGCCTCCGCTCCAACCCCTCCAAAGCAGCATTCGTGCCACGCGTACACAATTACGCACTCAAAATACCATGGGCATAGGCGGAGGCGCATCAACGACTCAGTCGACAATGCAGGTAACTGCTAAATACCTTCATACTCTTTCCCACTTACCTTTCAGGACACCGCGTTAGTGCAGCATCCTCAAAACAGCTGAATTGCCGGACTCATAGGGGAGAGACATCCAAGGAGGCAACAACGTGCAGAATAGAAGAAATACCCAGGTGGAATCTATTTACGATCACTATACCTGCTTTATCTATTTGCTCACAGCCCGCCCTTTGATAGGACATGTCAAATAGTCCTATTTTATCCCTGCTTAATGCATCGCTTGTAAACATACGCTTAAACGTATTTTTCGTTAATGGGAGATTATATATAGCATCAGCTTATTATTCTTATTTGAGCATTTTTCTTCTTTTATAAATGTTTATTTGGTATTGCATCCGTACATCTTGGTACGGTCAGTTTGCCAGGGGCTTCTCACGGCGCCCTGTAATATGGCAAATAAAGTCCAAACACTTTCAACAGTGCGGCACCCCGAACTTTTAACACTATATGCATCAGCTCCGAATCATGTCTTGGGTCTACAGTTGGGATAGCTCGGCTCCCTTGTTTTGGTGCCTTACGGTTCCGTTATATCGGCTAAGGTACCGCAGGGAGAACTACTGCGATTGTGTCCCGGTTCTTCTGGACGAGCACCTCAGTAGAGAAGCCGAAAACTGACCGGCATGATGTGGCGAGAGCTGGTCGCTGTTCGAGAGGTACTAAAATCCTTAAAGATTTTCCGCTTTAGGCGATAAATCGGCTTTGTCCGATCTAGGCGTGTATAGCGCCCCGGTCCAGCCTTCCGTATTCTAGGGGCTTTGCCGAAATTTAAAATTGTAGACTTCTATGGCTAAGTGAAAGTTATAAAGCCGCATAGTCCGATTGCCTTGTTCGCTGCACCGGACACCTCCTTAAGGGACCAAACATTTGGATAAAGAGTGTACGGGTTTTCCACGAACACCCCAGTATTATTTACGTGGGGGAGGAAGCCGACAACTGGCCTACTTTCAGAATTTTATAAACAGCCGCATAGAAGGTAATATTTTAAATAACAAAAGCGCTACATAGCGCAAGTAACTTCGTCCTTACAATACAAACATGACAGAAGTGAATTCATTCAAAAATGGTATCCTTGGTACATTCGTCAGCCACGAGGCGAGCACCCTTCATAACGCCATCATAGTACAGCTCGGGATGGTGATGCGCCTTGCCCTCCGGTGGCCCGTCCTTGACCAGCTTCTCCGCATCCAGCTTGCCCCAATGCACCTTGACGCGGGCAAAGGCCCGGCGGGCACCCTTGATGCACATGGATCGCTTGATCACCTCAAGCCGCGGGCACGCATCCACCATCCGCTTGATCAGGCCGAAGTAGCTACTGGGCATGAGCTCACCAGGCCACATCCGGACTATGAAACCTTTCATAGCCAGTTCGGCCGCCCTGTGGAGTTCGACCAACTGCTTCAGTTGGTCGCTCAGAGGCATCGGATGTTCGGCCCCATCATACTGGGACCAGAACAACTTCTCCGTTGAGTTCCCCTCCTGGGCATGATAGAACTCCGCAGCTTCTGATACGCTGCGTGGCAGATCTACGAACGCCCCTGGAGAGCTCCGAATTCGAGTAAGTAAAAGAAACGCCTCCTCCACATGCTTGCTTTGCATAAAGAACTTCTTACCCGCTGCTATCTTCTTGGCCTCCTGGATCTCCTACTGTGCTTTCTCGGCTTCGGCCTTGGCGTCCTTCAAATTCACAAGGGCCTTCGCAAGCTCGGCCTCCTTCGCCTTCAGATCATGCTCGACGGACTCTCATTTCTTGCCGAGGTCCTGGAGCTCTTGCTGTATCTCACCTACCCTAGAACTTTGCTTCTCGCGCTCCTTACACTCCGAGGCCGCCTTTTCTTTGGCCTCGGATAGCGCCTTCTTCAGGGATGCCACTTCGATGGTGGCCCCTGTTTCACAGTCACGACGCGTTGGCGTTAGACTAGCCAATTTTGGTATATCCTCAAATACATTAGAGAGGGGAATCACTTACCCCTGTTCTCTTCGAGTTGCTTCCTCGTGAGGTCGAGCTCCCCCTGTGCCTGCTCCAGGTCCCGCTTCAGTTCGGCAACCTCGGCAGTACGGGCAGCAGCAGCAAGCAGCACAACCTGCTTACACACACAAATACTTATTATTAGACTCCTGTGGATTATAATTGACCCTCGTTTGGCTTTTCTTTCCGAACACCAGACAGAGTATCAGGGGCTACTACCTATCGGGTGGTAATTTTGCATGTACTCATTACTTACCTCAAAGCCTGTCAGGAGGCTGGTGCAAGCTTCGGTTAGTCCGCTTTTGGCGGACGAAACCTTCCAAATCACCGTACTCAAAAGAGTACGGTGCTCTTCGTCCATGGAAGCGCCACGGAGCGCTTCCAGCAGACAGTCCGGCGCCTCAGGCGCAATGGAATTCCGCGACACAGACGACTCGCCCTCCCTAACGAGGGTTGCCCGCCTGAGTCCGGAACCATCGAAGGTTCCGGAATTGTGTTCAGCTGAGAGCCCGACTGGCCATGGCTCTCATCGACACGATCCGGAGGGATCTTGAACCCCGCGTGTCCAACATCTGGAATCCCATCGTGGGGCGTCTCCAGAGTCACCTCCCCCCGCTCTGGGAGCCTTTGGGACAACACCTCCGTGTCGTCCGCGGGTTGAGGGGTAGTGGCTGTCGGAAGCGAATTTATCTCCGAATCGCTCAGGGACCCGGAGGAAGATACTTCGGGGTGATCCCTGGCCAGACTGCATATATGTTTGGCATTATAAATATAAAAACTATGAAGTGAAACCATGATATAATGCGGACACTTACGATCGCACTAGGGGCTTCCCCCTGGGCCGCCACCCCTCCTCTCTATGAGCGGCCATGGCGGAATAGTCTAGAAGGGGCACCTTCCCCTTCTTGGACGCCCCAGCCTCCCCCTCTGAGGCGGCTTTTCTCTTCTTCCCCTCCCCAGTGCGGGGAGGTGGAATTTCTTCTTGGTTCCCCGCGCCTCTGCGGGAGGAATCCGTCTCGTCGTCATCGGACGACAAGGGTATGATGGCCTTGCGCCGGGGGCTTTTCTCGGCCCCCTGGTCCGCCTCCCCGAACCCCTCATCCTTTCTGGATGGGGTTTCTTCTTCTTCTTCCTCCTCCCCTTCCTGGGAGGAGTCCGCCTCGTCGTCTTCGGATGAGGCTTCTGGCACAACTGTATGCCGGAGACCCTTTCAGATCCCCGGGGCCTTCTTCTCGGCCTTCTTCTTTGACACCTTGTACGGCGCCGGGACCAGCATCTCCGTCAGGAGAACATCTGCTGGGCCTTCTGGCAGCGGAGCCGGGCAGTAAACCTGCTCCGTTGTCTCCATGTAATCCTGAAGCAAATATGCACAACTACTTAAGGCACTCCCATGAGTATATCGGGAAGAACTGGGTCCAGTGTCAGTCTGAGAACTCACCGGCCTAGGAGCCCGCGCGGCGTGAAGCCCGCGGTCCTCAGATGTTGGAGGAGGTACTTCGGAGGCCTTGAACAGCACCTTCCATGCGCCTTTGTGCGTCATGTCGTAGAGCTTCCGGAGCGTCCGGTGTTCTGTTGGGACGAACTCCCACAGATTGACCGCCCGCCTCTGGCAGGGCAGGATCCGGAGAACGAGCATGACCTGGATCACGTTGACAAGCTTTATGTTCTTGTCGTTCATGCTTTTGATGCATGTCTGGAGTCAGGCCAGCTCCGTGGAATCGCCCCAGGACCGGCCCTTCTTCTCCCAAGAGTTGAGCCGCATGGGGGCTCCAGATCAGAACTTGGGGGCCGCTGCCCAGTTGGTGCTGCGTGGCCCGGTGATGTAGAACCACCCCGATTGCCATCCTTTTACGGTCTCCGCAAAGGAGCCGTCGAGCCATGTGACGTTGGGCATTCTGCCCACCATGGCCCCTTCACACTCCGCTTGTTGGCCGCTTACAACCTTCGGCTTCACGCAGAAAGTTTGCAGCCATAAGCCGAAGTGAGGCCGGATGCGGAGGAAGGCCTCGCATACGATGATGAACGCCGAGATGTTGCGGATGAAATTTGGGGCTAGATCATGGAAATCTAGCCCATAGTAGAGCCCACGGATGAAGGGATGGAGTGGAAATCCCAGTCCACGGACGAAGTGGGCGACGAATACGACCCTCTCGTGGGGTCCTGGGGTCGGAATGACCTGCCCGACGTCTGGTAGACGGTGCGCTATGTCCGCGGCCAAGTATCCGGCCGCCCGAAGATTTGCGATGTGCTTCTCCTTGACGGTGGAAGCCACCCACTTGCCTCCTGCTCCGGACATGTTTAGCTATGCGGAGAAGATTTGGGCTTGGGCGCTGGAGCTCGAGGGGGCGAGAGTGGGCAAAGGAGGAAGAAGGCGTGGTTGAAAATGGGGAAATCTTATCCCTTTATAAAGGAGCCGAGAACGGTGCGCCTCCCCACTTGCCCGTTGAGAACCGCTTGTTTCCCAAGCGCCACGATTAATGGCGTGGTAAGATTACCCATACCCGTATTGATGAGAATTCCGTGATAAGGGGACACGATCTCTGCTTCGACAAGACGTGTCAAAGAAACCGCCTCGTAATATGCACTGTAGCTGGTTGTGGGAAAACAGATCGAATAATGATCTGACCGTAATAACATGTCACGTCATCGGAAAAAGTTGTCAGCAGATTGCATTTGTGAAATATCATTCTCTCTGCGGTGGCATATGAAGATCGTCTTGCAGATCCGGACACGGTCTACGTGTTCGATAACCACTTTGGAGTATTCGGAGGAGGAACCCGCCTTGCAATGCCGAAGACAATACTGCCCGCCGGACTCATCGTCATTGAAGCCAGGTTCAGGGGCTACTGAGGGAGTCCTGGATTAGGGGGTATCCGGACAGCCGGACTGTGTATAACGCCCGGACTATTGAAGCGTGAAGATACAAGAATCAAGACTTCAACCCATGTCCGGATGGGACTCTCCTTTGCGTGGAAGGCAAGCTTGGCGATCCAGATATTATGTTTCCTTCCTTGTAACCGACTCCATGTAAACCCTAGCCCTCTCCGGTGTCTATATAAACCGGAGAGGTTGGTCCTTAGAAAGCCGATCACAATTACAAGCATACCATCATAGGCTAGCTCTTAGGGTTTAGCCTCTATGATCTCGTGGTAGACCTACTCTTGTACTACCCATATCATCAATATTAATCAAGCAGGAAGTAGGGTTTTACCTCCATCGAGAGGGCCCGAACCTGGGTAAACATCTGTGTCCCTCGCTTCCTGTTACCATCAGCCTTGACGCACAGATCGGGACCCCCTACCCGAGATCTGCCGGTTTTGACACCGACACCTATCTCTTGTTTCCCCACACATACGGACTCTAAAAATAGCCTATACTAATGTATTTTAAAATCACATGGGCCTGGCCCAATAATAAGGTGATCCAGCACCTAGAATAGCCTATGGACAAAATTTATGAAGTGGCATCTTGTATATTACGTCCAAGGCTTCACACACTCATTATGGTGGCTTCAAACTCCTAAAATAATCACTTGTAACTCCATTCTTGTTTCCCTTGCGCATGCCAACATCTCCATGTTTGGTATTGCTCCAGTGTTCTTCCCTCTTATCCATGCTAGGCCCTTCATTAGTAGCAAAACAAATGTATCTAATTTAGGCAGCATCATATTCTCATGAACATTATAATCATTACCAAGAAACGGAAGTACCTGATAATTTAATTGGCGTGCGCGCGCTCTAGTAATTGGTCCAGTATATGTAGAAGTAGGGGCTGTGGGTGTAACAATGGTATTGATGTCCTCATCAAAAGGTATATTTGATATACCGTCGGTGTTTTGGGAATGGGGGTACCCAAACCTGCCTGCGTGCGGCCCACGGCGTGGTAAGGCCCAGCCCCGACATCGACAACCCAAGACCCTCGCGAGGGGCCAAGCCACGCGAGGCGGACGACACCAAGACCTCCAAGGGGAGCGGCCTCCTCAGGCTGGCTCCCGAGGAGCGGAGATTCCTATGCAGGGCTCACCTCATGAGGTTCAGGTGACGTGAGCCATGACGATCAAGGCCAGGCGGGCGCAGTGTACCAGTTTCCTCTTTGGTGCAAAGGAGGCAAGCATCAGACATGGAGTCCCGAGGGAGCAGCTAAAGGTTTCCATTCTCGTGCAACAAGACCAAGACCGCTAGGACTGCAGCATAGCGGTCATCGCCAAGCCCACCACATTGTCACTACCAGAGGCTTTTGCAGGCGAAGACCACTTTAGTCAGGATAAGATGTACTAGTTGTCTCCCTTCAAATTTGGCCATTGTGAGATCCCATCCCGCCTTCATTTGGGAAGAGGACCAAGGCCACTATAAATAGGACCTAGCCACCACCATGGGCGGGGGGATGACGAATCAAGTCGATAGCATCCATTCGACCCTCACCAGCTCACTTGAGCTCAAGAAGAAACCTCCTGAGGTTGTTCTTCACTATACTAGTTTATCCTCAGCCACCTCGAGGCAAATCCACCAAAAAGCAGGAGTAGGGTTTTACACCGCAAGGTGGTCCGAACCTGGGTAAACTATTGTGTCCCCTTTCCTTCGAGTTCGTCGCGGTAGGCTGTGAGATTGGGAGTAGGCAGACTAGGGAGGTTGAGATCTCCGCACGCACCCCAGAGTTCGAACCTCTCAAGGGTTTGCGGAACCCGAAATCTGACGTTTGGCGCACCAGGTAGGGGTGCGTCGAAGATCTGCCGCTCCGTCCACTATGCTCTGTTGTCGGCTCTCATGGCAGGCGCTCCTCCATCGACCGGATCATCACGCACCTTCGGAGGAACCATCGGTCTCCAGGCTTTCACCCCCACCTTGCTACGGGTACAGTGGTCACCCAAGTTCAGGCCGGAGTTGCCGCCCCACTACGATGGCACGACAAATCCAGCAGGCTTCCTGCAAGCGTACGAGGAGGCAGTTTGGGTAGCCAGCGGCGATGACAAGGTCATGGCCAACTGGCTCCCCATGGCCCTCATGGGCACATCATGCGCCTGGCTGCCTCTTCATTGCACGCTTCACGGTGCCGGCGCCCCATGTAGTTTCTGCCCTCCTCGGTGGCTCACAGGCTCCACCCTCGGACCGCCAGGTCAAACAGTTCTTCTGCCAAGTGGGTGCCACACGCGTGCAGTAGGGGCTCCCCGGGCTGGGCAGCACCCAAGGCTGACCTCACCTTCGACTCAGGGGACCACCCCGCTACCACCGTAGGCGCAGGCACGCTCCCGATGCTCTGCACCCCCACCATCTGCAACGTGGCGGTCAGCAAGACCCTCATCGACGGTGGAGCCGGCCTCAATGTGCTCTCCGTGGAGGCATTCGGCTTGCTTCCTGTGCTCTATTGCCGGCTTCGCCCCACCAAGCCTTTCTTCGAGGTCGTTGACGACTCCACCAGCCCGCTGGGGTAGATCTGCCTTCTCGTCACCTTTGGCACCCGCGACAACTACCGCACCAAGCTCATCAACTTTGAAATCGCCCGAATCAGGCTCCCGTACAACGCCATCCTCGGGTACCCGGCCCTGGCCAAGTTCATGGTAGAGACACATCCAGCCTACAACCTCATGAAGATGCCGGGAAGCAGCAGCGTCCTCACTATGGCAGGGGACACCAAGGACGCGCTGCTGGCCCTCAAGCTCGCCTTCAGGTCCGCAGCGGCCGCACAGTCGAGTGAAGAAGGAGCCCCAAAGACTCCGAGGGCTGCACCAACCAAGAAGAAACAGTTGTTTTCCCAAGATCGAGCTAAGACGAAGCAAGTACCGGTTGATGAAGACGGAGCATCAGGCACCACCTTCACCATAGGTGCCGACCTCTCTTCGGACCAAGAAGGGGTGTTGGTCATCTTCTTGCGCGCCAACAAGGAAGTGTTCGCATGGGAGCCCAAGGACCTGGTTGGGATTCCGAGAGGAATAATCAAGCATCACCTGAGGGTGTGCCCTAACGTGTGCCCGGTGAAGCAGAAGGCATAGTGGCAGTCCACGGAGAAGCATGCATTCATCATCTAAGAGACTAGCAAGCTGCAGGATGCCGGTGTCATTTGGGAGGTGCAGTACCCGGAGTGGCTGGCGAACCTAGTTATTGTCCCTAAGAAGGGCAGGAATGAGTGCATGTGCGTCGACTTCACCAACCTCAACAAGGCTTGCCCATAGGATCCCTTCCCACTCCCGCGCATCGATCAGATCGTCGACTCCACCGCCGAGTGCGATCTGCTGTGCTTTTTGGGCACCTTCTCGGGCTACCACCAAATAAAGATGGTTGTACAAGATGTGGATAAGATGGCGTTCCTGACACCATGCGGGGTGTACTACTACACCTGCATGCCATTCGGGTTGCGTAATGCTGGAGCAATCTTTCAAGGGCTAATGCATATCGCTCCGGGCCAACAGCTCGGGAGGAACGCTGAGGCTTACGTCGACGACATAGTAGTGAAGTCTCGGGAGGCACAAACCCTGATCGAGGACCTAGAGGAATCATTTGCCAGCCTGTGCAAAGTGGACCCGCGGCTCAACCCAGAGAAGTGTGGGTTCGGCGTCCCCTCCGGCAAGCTGCTGGGTTTCCTGGTGTCACACAGGGGGGTCGAGGCCAACCCGGAGAAAGCCAAGGCCATAGAAGACATGAGCCTGCCACAAACCCTCAAGGAGATGCAGAAGCTGGCGGGCTGTGTGACCTCGCTGGGGCGCTTCATTTCCAAGTTGGGGGAGCGTGCCCTCCCATTCTTAAAGCTGATGAAAAGGAGGGGGCCATTCGAGTGGACCCCTAAAGCTGACACGGCTTTCCAAGACATCAAGAGATACCTCACCAGCCCACCGGTGATGGTGGCACCGCGCCCCCTCGAGCCCTTGGTGCTCTACCTGGCCACCACGCCTCACTTCGCCAGTGCAGCTCTGGTGGCGCTAAGGGAAGAGCGCCCAACCGAGGGCCCATGGCGGGGCGCCTCGTCACCAAGCGAGGCGCTGCGGCCCCAGGATGGTGCTCCTGAGGCCTCAGCTGCACCACCAGTCAATGTCGCTCCGTAGGCCCCAGCCGACCTCCCAGCTAGCGAGGCTCCTAAGAATGGGGCTCATGAGGACGTGACTGATGGGACAAACAACAAGACCACTAAAGGCCAGCATACTCAAGAGATACAAGACCTCGCCAATGCCTGCTCCCTCGTCAAGCACCCGGTCTACTTCATCATCACGGTGTTGCGGGAGGCGCGGGCACGCTACCCCATTCCGCAAAAGCTCTTGCTCGCGCTGCTCGTCGCCTGCCGGAAGTTGCGCCACTACTTCCAAGGCTACCCCATCAAGGTCGTCTCAGCTACCCACTAGAGAGGGTGCTTCGGAGCCCTAACGCTTCCGGAAGGGTCGCAGAGTGGAACATCGAGCTGCGGGCGTTGTGGCTAGAGTTCAGCACTGCCAGGGTCATCAAGGGTGCGGCCCTCGTAGATTTCATGGCAGAGTGGACCGACGTCCCAGACCATGAAGTATGTGAGGACTATTCCCTCCTACCTGGAGATGAGGCGCCGGACGGATGGATCATGTACTTCGACGACGAGTTCGTGCGTCGGGGCGCGGGGGCTGGAGCTATGCTCATTTCTCCTGCCAAGTACAAGCTCTACTACGTTGTCCAACTCTGCTTCCAGCAATGTGAAAAGGTCTCCAACAACATCGCAGAGTACGAGGGCCAAATTGCCGGCCACAGAGTTGCAGCGGCGCTGGGGGTTATCGGCGTCCTGGACTTGGGGGTATCCAGTCCTGCCTGCCTGCGGCCCACCACATGGCTCCATCAACGGCCTGGTA
This sequence comes from Triticum aestivum, assembly GCF_018294505.1. Taxonomy (NCBI): domain Eukaryota; kingdom Viridiplantae; phylum Streptophyta; class Magnoliopsida; order Poales; family Poaceae; genus Triticum; species Triticum aestivum. Next base: position 225,579,106 of record NC_057795.1, read on the forward strand.
CGGCCCAGCTTCAACAACAACAAAGTAAGACCCTCGCGACGCGGACGACGCCGAGACCCCCGAAGGAGTTGGCCTCCTCAGGAGGGCTCCTGAGGGGTGGAGAGATCTATGCAGCTACCTCAAGACGTTCAGCTGACGTGAGCCGTGACGACCAAGGCCAGGCGGGCGTAGAGCGCAGGTTTCCTCTTTGGTGCAAGGAAGGCAAGCCACAGGAGCGGAGTCCCGAGGAATCAGCCAAAGGTTTCCATTCTGGTGCAACAAGACCAAGACCGCCAGGATGGCAGGACGGAGGTCATCACCAAGCCCACCGTAGCGTCACAGCCAGACACTTTTCGCAGGCGAAGACTACTTTTGTCAGGATAGACTGTACTTCTTGTCCCCTTTCAAATCCCGCCGTTCTGGAATCCCTTCCCGCTCATATTTGGGAGGAGGACCAAGGCACTATATATACGGCTTAGCCACCACCATAGAGGAGGATCAATTCCTTCGAAAGCAACACACCCGCTCAAGAACACCTCACCTCCGGAGGCTTGTTCATCCTTTGTACTAGTTCATCCATAGCCCCTCGAGGAAATCCACCACACCACACTGGACTAGGGTATTACACAACAACGGTGGCCCGAACCAGTATAAATCTCTATGTCTTTGTGTCTTTGTGAGCTCTTCGCGCTAGGCTAGGGAGGATCGCGAGTAGGCAGGCTGGGCACGTTGAGATCTCCGCACGCACCCCAGTGTTCAAACCTCTCACGGGTTGCTGGACCCCGAAATCCGACATTTGGCGCACCGGGTAGGGGTGCGGCGGATCCTCTCCTCCATCGTTCGACTTGTCTCTGCTCCGACATCTCCATGGCCGAAGCGCACAGGGCTCGCGCCGAGCGTCGGGCTCCGGTCGCCGCTCGCGTCGCTCAGACGGCTCCGGCGGGTGGCGGCTACACCCGCCGCACTCCTTCTCCGATGACCAACGCCGCCACAGGCCCTGCCAGCCACGAGCAGCAAGCTTCATTGCTGCACCCGTTGGTGCACTGTGATGGCCGCACCGCTACTCCATCGCTAACCCCGGCAGCTTTGTCATCCCACGCGCGCCGCGGCCAGGTGGACCCGCAGGCCGCTCTGCTCACGCGCGAGAGCTCCTTCACTACCGTCCCGTGGGTGACCACTACGAGGAGTGGCTCGAGCGCATCGCCGAGCTCATCAGCATCGCGCACGGGGGCTTCGACGGGCCGGCTCGCTCGATGCCTTAGTAACCACCTGTAGCGGGCGATGTTGCGCACGGGGCCCCTCCTCCGCCTCCAGCCCGGGGCGCCATTGTCGAGTATGGCCCCACGGCATGATCCACAGCGCCTGACGCCAGCTCGGGACGACGTGAGCTGCTAGGTGGTTCAACACCCCCAAGGAGAAGCGCGCGTGCTTCCAGCACCCCAGCACCAGCCTCGTGAGCCGCCACAGGAGGTGGCGGTGCACATGCACCAAGACTATGTTCCACCTCCTGGATGACCTCCGGTGGCCACGGCAGGATGCCGAGCGTTCACCGCAGAGCTCCGCAACATCGTTTGGCCGAGCAAATTCAAGCCTGACCTGCCTCCACGCTATGACGGCACAGCAGACCCCGCTGAGTTCCTACAGCTCTACGAGCTGAGCATCGAGGCAGCCAACGGTGACGAGAATATCATGGCAAACTGGTTCCCAATGGCCCTCAAGGATGGCGCGTGTTCTTGGCTCCTGAACTTGACCGAGGGGTCGGTTTCTTCCTGGGAGGATATGCGCAGCCGCTTCATCGCCAACTTCCAGGGCACTCACGACCATCCGCCGGCTGCGGGCAACCTGTGCCGCGTCAAGCAGCAACTTGGAGAGACCCTGCAAAAATATATCTAGCGCTTCAACAACGTCCACCGCAAGATTCGCAAGGTGTCGGACGAGGCCATTATCTCTGCGTTCACTGATGGCATCTGTGATGTCAAGATGAAGGAAGAGCTTGCCATCCACGAGGACCTCTGCACGGCTCTTGAGATGTTCAACATGGCGAACAAGTGCGCGAGGGCTGAGGAGGGACGCCTCTCCCTCCTCGAGCTCCCTGATGCCGATCCAGAAGAAAAGAATACCAAGACCAAGGACACGAAGCTCAAGGGGCCAGCCGTCCTTGCGGCGGAACCAGAGACCAAGTGCGGCTGCGACCACCCCGAGTCATCCAAGGGCAAGTGGCCATTCTGCGCCTTCCACAATGTCTACAGCCACAACACCAGTGACTGCCAGGAGCTCAGGGCTCTCCGCGACGGGCGCCTCGGTCGATGCCCCAAGAGCAACGATCGAGGCTACAGTCATGGAGGCGGCCGAGGAGGAGGTCGTTGGGACGGACGCGACCACTGTCAGGAGTGGCGCAACCAGCCTCGTGAGGACCGCTGGCAGGACTAGCCTCGCGAGGGCAACTGGAGGGAGCAGCCTCGTGAGGATCGCCCTCAGGGCAATGTGGCCTTGCCTCCTCTGCCTCCACCGCCAAGAAGGAACGAAGATCACCACCAGGACAAGGGGGCTAGGGGCTTCCAGGAGCCACGAGCCATCGCCTGCATCTTGGGCGGCTCGCAAGCCCCCAGCTTCTTGCCGTGTCTTCAAGCAGTTTGCGGGAGAGGTCAACGCGGCGCCCCCTAAGCTTAAGGCAACTCGCCCTCTCAAGTGTTCCAAGTGCGCCATCACCTTCGACTCCTCAGACCAGCTCAAGTGCGCGGCCACCGCTCGCGCGCTCCCCATGCTCTGCTCCCCCATCATTAGCAACGTAACCGTCACCAAGACTCTCATTGATGGCGGAGCAGGGCTTAATGTTCTCTCTATTCAGACATTCGACAGACTCCAAGTGCCATACTACCTGCTGCACCCCACCAAGCCATTCTCAGGAGTGACCGACAGATCGACACACCCGATCTGGCAGGTTCGCCTCCCGGTCACCTCGGCGAGCGCAACAACTACCGCATTGAGCTCATCGTTGTCGACATTCGCCTGCCCTACAACGCCATCCTTGGGTACCCAGCACTGGCCAAGTTCATGGCGGCCACGCACCACGGCTACAACATCCTCAGGATGCCAGGAAGTGGCGGCATCATCACGGTCGCCTGTTAGGAGAAGGATGCGGTGTGCTCCCTCGAGCGCGCCTTCCAAGCTGCAATAGTTGAGAACCCAGAAGACAACGACGGCGCCCTCCCTCCTGAGGTCGCCCCCAAGACAAATAAGCTGCAGCTGAGCCAGGGGTCTCGTGAGGAAGCACCACTTGAGGATGCAGAGCTAAGCCTCACATCTCCGGACGCAGCACCTTCACCCATCGCATAGGGAGGCGCGCCCGGCGCCCCTCTCAGGATGGGCTCGGGGGCTCTCCCCTGGAGGGCCTCAGACCTAGCCAATGTTGCGAGAGCGGCGCTCGGGCACCATGTGGAGGCACTCTTCAGAGCATGCTTCCCAGGAGAAGGCATCAGGTGTGAGGCACCAAGCGTTCAGGAGTTCATCAGTGAGGCAATCGAGGAGATTTAGGAAGGAAGGGTTCTGCAAGGCGATCGTCGCCTGCCGCGAGGCGGAGCTCGCAGCCCTACCGAGGGTAAAGAGTTCCACATCTGCATCGACATCCCTGGGCTCAACAAGGCCACGTCTCGGCAGCTCATGTGGCTGTCTCGTGCCGACCGATGCGAGGGACCGCCTCACAGCTATGTCCGCATGCCTTTCGGCCTAGTGGGCGTGGCTGAGGCGTTCCAGCGCTGCATGAGGGGCGCTCAGGTGGCCTGCGAAGCCAGGCACTAGGCTATCCTGGCGGAGATGGAGGAGCACACTCAGGAGCCTCCTGGTCCCTCCGAGCCTCCCGAGGCCCGGCACCAGAGCGTCTCATGAGGAACGGCTTCAGTAGCACGTGCTTTTTGGCTACTTCAACAACTCTTCAGCAACGGTATCAGGTGATATCTCCCTAGTTCGTTCAATTTGGGGGCTCCCCTCGGGCTGCATCATCCCCAAGCCGTGTGGATCCGTCCCTACGGCGTGTATCGTTTTGCATTCACCAGGACTATCTAATCGTTTCCGTGAATTTATCTATGATTGTCACCTCGTGACCTCCGCCTCATGACCCTGATACGTCTGACTAACGTCGTGGCTACACGACACACACACATCGGTACGGCGCTTGTGCTCGGGTCCGTCCCTGCAACGCTGATAAACCTGGGGATCGAGCTCTGGTTCGTGGCCCAGTTTGCATACGCCACCTCGCAGGGTCCTCAGTGCCTCCGCCTCACGCCTGGGGCTCTCGGCCTCCTTTGTCATCTAACTTGCAGGATCACTCTACGATGTGTTAGGGGTAGGCCCGGACGACCGATGTCCGGCCTCGCGAGTCGCTTGCACGTTAAAAGGGGGGCCTCCTGAGCATCGCGTCTCAAGAGCTCCAACTGGCCCTCAAGCCCTCACCCCCTGGCCTTGACCATGGCATCGCGACCTGGCATACCAGCGGCGGCTGAGCTCACTCGAAGGCCGGGTCCTGAGGATGTAGAGCACCTTGGCAAGCGGGGCAGGAGGGTGGCCCGCATGGGCTGCGCCTGATGGCACCATAGGCGCAATGGTGAGCATTGCCTCGCCACCGGGCTTAGACAGCAAAAGATAAGTCTCGACTCACTACGGCACCAGTTTTGCCCCGCACGCCTCGCCCCGCTGTTCTACTTGGGCGGTTCAGCTCTCCTATCCGATTTCCTTTACAGTTGCTTGCATGCCAAGGGGGACCTCGTGAGCATCGCGTCTCATGAGCTCTTACCGGACCTTGGGCCGCTCACCTCCTAGCCTTGACCACAGCATCGCGACCTGGCATACTAGCGACAGCTGAAGCCTGCCTGGGGACTTGGTCCTACCGGCGTAGAGCGCCACGCTGTCTAGAGAAGAGAAAAGGAAGGAACTTAGCCGGCTAGGAATACGCGCATCCATTACCAAGTCAAAAGGAACAATGATACTACTGAATACATCTCGGTCCTTACAAGCCCCGCGGGGGCTGATTTTCATCTCACGCAGGAGGACAACTACGAAGCCTCACGGTGTTGCTGACGTTGCCTGGCGGCAGCTGCAGCAGCACTTCGGCCTCGGCGAGAGCTCGGCGGCACGTAGCTGTCGTCGCTCGACTCCGGATAATCGCTGGGCTCAGGAGAGTCGCTGGATTCCCAGGAGCCGTCGCTGCTGCTGGACGAAGCACTGAAGGGGGCGACGACATATCCATCGCCCATCACGGCGTCCCTTGAGCTGTCTCCTCTGGGGCAGCACTCCAGCCGTTCCCCCCCTTGTTGAAGTCCTTGAAGAACAAGATGCCCACGACATCGTACTCGAAGTGGATCGCCAGGGCTCCCTTCGCTCGGCAAGCCCGGGCGACCTTGCCCCATCCTCGCGTCATGAAGACGTCTCTGGATGGCACCACCTCGACCTCAGCTCCGGTGGCCAGGCTGCTGCACCCCGCGTGCTGCAGCCAGAGCTCCATCGGTCCCCTCGAAGGCAGTTTCGCTGGTGAAGAACCGCGGGAACCGGATCCAGGTATCGGGAGGCATCACCACCCACACCACGAACTCGCGTGACCTATCCTCAGCGTGGGTCCGTGGCGCGGCCGGCAGGGCAATGGCGATCATGTCGTCCTTGTGAGGCGTCACTCGGCGGCACACTCCTCCACCTTGCGCCCGGGCGTACAAGGGGAGGGGGAAGCCAGGCGGGGGCCTCGATTGCCAAGGCATGGCCACCTCTCATCTCGTGCCAGCATCATCATGGAGGTGGAGTTGCTTCTTCGGTGGGAGAGGATCTGGCTCCTCCCTAGGGGCCTTCCCTTTCTCCGCCACAGAGAACCTCATAATCGACGCCATGGGAGCAAGACGGAGAAGAAAGAAGCAAGCGGGAGCAAGACAAAGGAGAAATGGGCAGGGGCTCTGCCCACTCGCATGTTTATAGCCGGGAGAAGGTAAATCATCGGCCTCCCACGATTTCTAGTAATGATGATCCTTTCTGCATGTAGCATGCAGTTGTCAAGTCGAGGAGTTGCCGTGGCACCGTCGGGAAGTGGAGACACCCACGTCCAATCAATCGCCACGCGTCATCAAGGCCGCAGGCGGTTAGGGCCCGCGGTGCTCCGCAATTGCTCCTTGGCTTCGCCAGGAAGCTAACTCTGAGCGTGCCTTCGGCCCGGGGGCTACTGTCGGCGTCCTGGACTTGGGGGTATCCAGTCCCGCCTGCCTGTGGCCCACCACATGGCTCCATCAACGGCCTGGTATGACCCAGCTTCAACAACAACACAGTAAGACCCTCGCGAGGCGGATGACGCCGAGACCCCTGAAGGAGTTGGCCTCCCCAGGAGGGCTCCTGAGGGGCGGAGAGATCTATGCAGCTACCTCAAGAGGTTCAGCTGACGTGAGCCGTGACGACCAAGGCCAAGCGGGCGCCAGGCGGGCGCAGAGCGCAGGTTTCCTCTTCGGTGCAAGGAAGGATGGCCACAGGCGTGGAGTCCCGAGGAATCATCCAATGGTTTCCATTCTGGTGCAACAGACCAAGACCGCCAGGACGGCAGGACAGAGGTCATCACCGAGCCCACCGCAGCGTCACAGCCAGAGGCTTTTCGCAGGCGAAGACTACTTTGTCAGGATAGACTGTACTGCTTGTCCCCTTTCAAATCCCGTCGTTGTGGAATCCCTTCCCCCTCATATTTGGGAGGAGGACCAAGGCACTATATATAGGGCTTAGCCACCACCATAGAGGAGGATCGATTCCTTCGAAAGCAACACACCAGCTCAAGAACACCTCACCTCTGGAGGCTTGTTCATCATTTGTACTAGTTCATCCATAGCCCCTCGAGGCAATCCACCACACCTAACTAGAGTAGGGTATTACACCACGACAGTGGCCCGAACCAGTATAAATCTCTATGTCTTTGTGTCTCTGTGAGCTCTTCGCGCTAGGCTAGGGAGGATCGCGAGTAGGCAGGCTGGGCAGGTTGGGAGCTCCGCACGCACCCTAGTGTTCGAACCTCTCATGGGTTGCTGGACCCCAAAATCTAACAGGGGTGAAGTGCCTCACAATTAGGGGCGACTCTCGGCTCCTTGTCAACTTCCCCAACAAAGAGTACACCCCGAAGGACGAGCACATGGAAGCATACCTGGAAGATGTACGCAAAATGAAAAAACAATTCTTGGGCTTGGAACTACAGCACGTGCCATGAGGCACAAACAAGGAGGCGGACGACATTGCTAAGAGGGCGTCCTGGCGGCTTCCTTAGGAGCCAGGCGTTTTGAGGAACGGCTCTTCAAGCCGTGAGTAGCTCCCCCTGCCGTGGAACCAGCACCACCTTAGAGGACCTTCCCCGAGGCCCTGCGACAGGCGCCCCAGCTTGCGGCCCGACCTCAGGGACCCGTCTGCTCCTTGCGCTCGAGCCTCGGGAGGGGTGCTGGACCGAGGAGTTCAAGGTGTACTTGCTTTAGGGGACCCTGCCGGAGAAGGAGGAAGATTTCGAGCGCGTGGCTCGCTAGGCCACCGCATACTGCATCGAGCACGGTGAACTGTACCGTAAGCATCCAAACGATGTTTCTTTGCGGTGCATCTCCAGGGAGCAAGGGCTCGAGCTGCCGGCCGACATACATGGTGGGGACTGCGGACATCACTCTTCATCATGCACCCTCATGGGTAAGGCATTCCGTAGTGGGTTCTACTGGCCCACGGCACTCAACGACGCCACCGAGCTGGTGAAATCCTGTGAAGCCTGCCAATTCCATGCCAAGCAGATCCATCATCCTGCTCAGGGCCTCCAGACTATCCCACTCACATGGCCATTCGCGGTCTGGGGGCTGGATATCTTGGGTCCATTCCCTCGAGCACCTGGGGGCTACCGCTACCTCTGCATTGCCATCAACAAGTTCACCAAGTTGGCGGAGGTAGAAGCTGTCTGCACCATCTCGACCGGCTCGATTGTCAAGTTCATCAAGGGCCTCGTGAGCCGGTTTGGCGTTCCTAATCGCATCATTACCGACAATGGCTCGCAGTTCACCAGCAACCTTTTCAAAACATACTATGCTAACCTTGGAACGCGGATATGCTACGCTTCGGTGGCACATCCCAGGAGCAACGGCCAGGCCGAGCGTGCCAACGTAGAGGTCCTGAGAGGCCTCAAGGCAAGGACCTTCAAGAAGAAGCTCGACGCATGTGGCAGGGGCTGGCTCGATGAGCTCCAGTCCGTGTTGTGGTACATCCGCATCACCGCAACCAAGCTGACGGATGAGACCCTGTTCTTCCTCGTCTACGGAGCTGAAGTGGTTCTCCCACACGAGGTCAAGCATCACTCCACGCGGGCCTTGGCGTTCGACGAGGCACATCAGGACACCACGCAGGGGATGGATCTCATGCTGGGGGAGGAATCCCGCCGTCAAGCGTCGCTCCGAGCGGCAAGGTACGAGCAGGCGCTGCGGCTGTACGACTACTGCAGCATCCTCCCCAGTTTGCTCAAGGTGGGTGATCTCTTCCTAAGGCGGGTGCTCTCTAGGGAAGGGCTGCACAAGCTCACACCCATGTGGGAGGCCCCATTTAGGATCGCCCGTGTCTCCAGGCCTGGCGCCGCACGCCTGGAGACACAGGAAGGAATCCCCATCTAGAACGCCTGGAACATCCAGCACCTCCGGAAGTTCTACCCATGAAGCAAGGCTCATGCCTGTGAAGGTGATAGAAGCAAAGGTGTCCCATCTTTTGATGAGATGATGGATTTCGCTTTGGTGGAAGTCGACTTTGACGATCCGACTACGAACGTGCGAGGACGTCGCGCCTTAGCAATCGCTAAACCAACTCCAAGAGGTTATTGACCACGCCGGAGCACGATCAACCTGACCACAAGGGTCTGTTTCCTGCGAGCAAACGAAGAAGAAGCAAGAAACTGAGATTGCAATCTGGATATTGCGAATATAAGATGAAAGCTTTATTGATCAAGGTGGGGTTCTGTGACGCCTTTGTCTGGTCGTTGAACACAAACGAAGTACGCAAAGTTGCAGCTACGGCAAACTTTAATCTAAACAAAACCCAAAGTCTAAACGGTGCCCTAAGGGCTGTATATATGGAGGAAGAGGGGGAATTTCGTGGCCCTTGGTGGAGGGGTCTGAAATCAACCCTATCTCTTGTTTCCCCACACATACGGACTCTAAAAATAGCCTATACTTATGTATTTCGAAATTACATGGGCCTGGCCCAATAATAAGGTGACGCAGCACCTAGAATAGCCTAGGGACGAAATTTATAAAGTGCCATCTTGTATATTTCGTCCAAGGCTTCATGCACCCATTATGGTGGCTTCAAAGTCCTGAAATCATCAGTTGTAACTCCGTTCTTGTTCCCCTTGCGCATGGCATCATCTCCATGCTTGTTCTTGCTCCAATGTCCATCCTTCTCCAAGTTAGGCCCTTCATTTGTAAGAAAAACAAATGTATCCAATTTAGGCAGCATCATATTCTCATGAACATTAGAATCATTACCAAGAAACGGAAGTACCTGATAATTTAATTGGCGTGCGCGAGCTCTAGTAATTGGTCCAGTATATGTAGCAATAGTGGCTGTGGGTGTAACAATGGTATTGATGTCCTCATCATCCTCCCCTTCTTGAAATGAAGTCGTCCTCGACGGAAGCTCATCTTCCTCACCCAAATAAGGCTTCAAATCGGCAATGTTAAAAGTGGGACTGGCCCCAAAATCTGCAGGCAGCTCAAGTTTATATGCATTATCCTTTACTTTCTCTAACACCTTAAAGGGACCATCAGCACGTGGCATTAGCTTTGATTTGCACATATCAGGAAATCTATCCTTACGCAAATGTAACCAAACAAGATCTCCAGGTGCAAACACAACATGTTTTCTACCCTTATCTCCAGCAAGTTTATATTTAGCATTCATACGCTCAATGTTTTCCTTAGTTAACTCATGCATTTTTAAAATCAATTCTGCATGTTGTTTAGCATCAAAATTAACCTTCTCCGAAGATGGAAGAGGCAACAAATCAATAGGCGCACGAGGTAGTAAACCATACACAACTTCAAAAGGGCACATCTTAGAAGTAGAATGCAATGAACGATTATAAGAAAATTCAATATGAGGCAAGCATTCCTCCCACATTTTCTTATTATTCTTCAAAACAGCTCGAAGCATAGTAGACAAAGTTCTATTGACTACTTCAGTTTGTCCATCAGTTTGGGGGTGACAAGTAGTACTAAAAAGCAGCTTAGTCCCCAACTTAGCCCATAAACATCTCCAAAAGTGGCTAAGAAATTTAGTATCACGATCTGAAACAATAGTATTTGGAACACCATGCAAGCGAATAATTTCACGAAAGAACAAATCAACAACATTAACAGCATCATCGCTTTTATGACATGGTATAAAGTGTGCCATTTTCGAGAATCTATCCACGACAACAAATATGCTATACCTCCCCTTCTTTGTTCGAGGTAAACTTAAAACAAAGTCCATAGATATATCCTCCAAAGGAACACTAGGTACAGGCAAAGGCATATATAAACCATGAGGATTGAGTCGTGACTTATCTTTTTGACATGTAGTGCAGCGAGCAATTAAATGCTCAACATCCCGTCTCATCTTTGGCCAAATGTGTAGCAAGTACGTCCTTCATCTTCGTCACGCCAAAGTGTCCCATTAATCCTCCTCCATGCGCCTCCTGCAACAACAAAAGACGAACGGAGCTAGCTGGAATGCATAGCTTGTTAGCACGAAACACAAATCCATCATTAACGACAAACTTGTTCCACATTCTTCCTTCTTTACAATTTTGCATTACATCTTTAAAATCAGCATCATGCACATGTTGATCTTTGATGGTCTCCAAACCAAATATTTTGAAGTCAAGTTGTGAAAGCATAGTATAGCGACGAGACAATGCATCAGCAATAACATTTTCTTTCCCCTTCGTGTGTTTAATGACATAAGGGAAAGTCTCAATGAATTCAACCAATTTAGCATGTCTACGATTCAGTTTAGCTTGACTTTTAGTATGTTTTAAAGATTCATGATCAGAATGTATAACAAATTCTTTGGGCCATAAATAATGCTGCCATGTTTCTAAAGTCCGAACAAGAGCATATAATTCTTTATCATAAGTAGAATAATTCAGACTAGGCCCACTCAATTTTTCAGAAAAGTATGCAACAGGTTTGCCATCTTGTAATAACACACCTCCTAATCCAATTCCACTAGCATCACATTCAAGCTCAAAAGTCTTACTAAAATCAGGAAGTTGGAGTAAAGGAGCATGTGTCAACTTATCTTTCAATACCGTGAAGGCTTCTTCATGTGCAGTACCCCAAAGAAAAAGCACATCTTTCTTTGTAAGCTCATTGAGAGGTGCAACAATGGTGCTGAAATCTCTCACAAAACGCCTATAGAATCCAGCGAGGCCAAGAAAACTCCTCACTTGTGTGACCGTTTTGGGCTGCGGCCAACTCTCAATAGCTTCAATCTTGGCTTTGTCAACTTCAATTCCATGTGGAGTAACAACATAGCCAAGAAAAGATACTCGATCGGTGCAAAAGGTGCACTTCCCAAGGTTACCAAACAAACGTGCATCACGTAGAGCAATAAAACCAGCACGTAAATGTTGCAAATGTTCTTCCAAAGATCTGATATAAATCAATATGTCATCAAAGTAAACTACCACAAATTGTCCAATGAAAGCACGTAAAACTTCGTTCATTAATCTCATGAAAGTACTAGGTGCATTAGTTAACTCAAAAGGCATGACTAACCACTCATATAATCCAAACTTAGTTTTAAATGCTGTTTTCCATTCATCTCCCAATTTCATACGAATTTGATGGTATCCACTATGCAAATCAACTTTGGAGAATATTGTAGAGCCACTCAATTCATCAAGCATATCATCTAGCCTAGGAATAGGATGACGATAACGAATAGTAATATTATTAATGCCTCTACAATCAACACACATACGTGATGTACCATCCTTTTTCGGCACTAGAATAATAGGAACAGCACAAGGACTAAGGGATTCGCGTATATAACCTTTGTCGAGAAGCTCTTGTACTTGACGCATAATCTCCTTCGTCTCCTCTGGATTGGTACGGTATGGCGGACGGTTTGGCAGTGAAGCACCGGGAATTAAGTCAATCTGATGCTCAATCCCTCGAATAGGCGGTAATCCCGGTGGCACGTCTTGTGGAAAGACGTCAGCGAACTCCTGCAAAATGTTAGTGACATCAGGAGGCAAAGAGGAAGGCACGTCCTTGAATGAAGATAATGCCTCTTTGCACACAAAACCATAGCAAATAGATTTGCTGAAATCTAGCTCATCAATATCAGATTTGGTGGCAAATAAACATGCACTTTTCAATTTAATTTCAGAAGAAACACTAGATGGTTTTTTATTAGGCTTCATTTGTTGCTCAAATTCTTTTGCCACAATCTGATTTTCACTCTTATTCTTCTCCTGTTTTGCTTTATTAGCTCTATTAATATCATCTTTCAAAATAGAATCAGGAGTCATAGGAAGCAAAGTAATATTTTTATCCTTATGAACAAGAGTATACTGATTGTTTCTACCATGGTGTACAGAATTTTTATCAAATTTCCATGGTCTACCAAGTAATAAGGAACATGCTTGCATAGGTACCACATCACAATCAACATAATCAGCATATGTAGAGATACTAAAATGCACACGAACAGTACATGTTACCTTAACCTTGTCGCTGTTGTTGAAGCATTGGATGTAGTAAGGATGTGGATGTGGTCTTGTGGTGAGAGAAAGCTTCTCCACCATCTCCATGCTAGCCAAGTTGCTGCAGCTCCCTCTGTCTATGATGACGCGCACAGAACGTTCCTTCACAACTCCCTTGGTATGGAACAAATTGTGCCTCTGATTTTGCTCAGCTTGTGTGACCTGCACACTCAAAACACGTTGAGCAACTAAACATTCATACCTGTCAGCGTCTTCAGGAGCCATGTATTGCGTCTCATGATCAGAATCATCTCCACCATGTTCTTCACGTGTAATAAGAGCCAAAGTCTCCTCATCATAGTCACTAGCGGACTCATACCCATCATCCTCAGTAGCAATCATCACACGCTGAGATTTGCATTCTCGCGCATAATGACCTCTTCCTTTACAACGACGACAAATAATATCACTTGTGTGCCTTGTTGATGCCATGGAAGAAGAAGAGCTCTGTGTAGGTCCGCCAGGTGCGCTCTTGGCAGATAGTGGTGGTTGTGCCTGCTGTCTTGTATCGCGGCTGGAGGTGGCACCTGATGGAGGTGCTGGTGCAGTTGAAGTAGAAGATGCACGCGGTGTCCATGATGAAGGTCGGCCTGCAGAAAAGTTAGTTTGCGCCAATGCTTGTCGATCCTGCACTTCACGTTTAGCTTTACAAGCAAGATGGGATAAACGAGTGATAGTAGTATACTCCTTATAGTCTAGAATGGTTTGAATCTCTCTATTTAATCCACCCGGAAAACGTGCAAGCATAGATTCATTCTCCTCAACAATACCACATCTAATCATGCCAGTTAGTAATTCCTGATAATATTCTTCTACAGAAATTTTTCCTTGTCTTAAGCGCTGCAATTTTTGAAGCAATTCATGTTGATAATATGGTGGAACCCAACGAGTACGCATAGCAGTTTTCAAAGCAGCCGAAGTAGCAGGAATAGGATATAATCTACAATGTTCAGACCACCATACACATGCAAAAACTAGTGAAAGCACAAACAGCAGCAGCAACCCGTCTCTCCTCGGGATATTGTAAACATGTAAAACATTGTTTAGTTTCTAACTCCCAAGTAAGATATATATCAGGAAGATATCTACCATCATATGGTGGAATATTCAATTTCAGTTTAGTAATATGGACATCATCTCATACCTGAGGTGGTGGTGCAGGCCTACCATTACGAATATAAACCTGAGGTCGACCTACTGGTGGTGGTGCTGGTGGCTGCACGTAGTTCTGATTTTGATCAACCTCATCCTCATAATTGCCCGCATACTCATCATCCTCCTGGGTACTAGCAGCAGCAGTAGCAGGAGCCAAAGAAGCATCAACAACATGAACAGCAGCACCAGAAGTTTGGCCATCCTCAATAGGAACACGCTTCGCTCCTCCATACTGATTCGGAAGGAGGCGTTGTTGTTGTTGTTGTAGAGGTGCGATAGGTGCAGCCGGTGGTGGTTGTGGAAAACGCGCGAGAAATTCATTAAACTTGCTATCAAGCTTTGTTTCGAAGGTCTTCTCAATGCCATCTATCTTCTCCATGGCCTCGTCAAATCTGTTTAGCACATAGTGCACCTGTCCACTCATCATTTGCTGAAATTTATCATGCAGCTGTTTGTTCGTCAGGTTCTCCCAATCAGTCTCATCAGCTTGTGATCCTACCATGGTTAGCAACAAAGAGAAACACACAATAATATGATCCTACAGACTACTAAGAAGTGGTGGTGGTCTATCACAAACCCGTCAAGCAAATCTCAAATTCTTACGAGTTCTTACCCAGCAGCAGGTGGTGATCGGCAACCGTTGTAGTCAAAACTCTCAAAGCTTGGATAGAGCGATTACCGGGGAGAGTCAAACGCACGACGTAGATGTATGTGGAGCTGGGAAGGCTTATAATATGGTAGCAAAAAGGGTCAGCAATAATCAATTCAGAGATGCAAAGTTGAATAAACGCTCAACGACGGTACTGTGCTGGTCCTAGGCTAGACCGTGCTAGAGACGCGAGCCTAGAACACTAACAAAATCACAGCGCTGCACGTAAACAAGGGAAAAGCACACTCTGGGATTATTTTTTCCGCTCCTTTTTTTTTGCGCTGCTTTTTTTTGCGCTGCTCTTTTTTTTTGCAAAAAATCACTATAATGGCGGGTGTCTCAAAACTCTTCCCAGGTCAAACTGACCGGATGGGCACGGAATTTTTTCGACCAATTTTTTTTTGTTTTTTCGACTGCCCGGACCCAAAAACTGGAAACGGGTCAAAAAAACTTTCTATAACGGCGACTGTCTCAATACGCTTAGAAACACCTAAAAATAGGATAGCCAGAAATTTATTTGTCAAGTGCGTTTTTTTTCGAAACCTACTCCGACAAGGAAACAAGAATCAGAAACTAGATGAATCTCGAAAACAAACCTAATATGCAAGGAAATCGGATTGGTGGTGCATATATGGTGGTGGTATATGGCAGCGGTGGTGGTAACGGTGGTAGTATATGGATATGGATCGGTGGTATATGGACACGGATTGGTGGTGGTATATGGATACTGATTCGGAGCGGTGGTGGTAGGTGGCAGGGGCGATGATGATGGTGCGGTGGCGGCGTGACAACTTATGACCAGAACTCGAAACTCTAAAAGACTAGACGCTAAGACCAGCAACTGGACACGACGATGCAACCGCAAATTCAACAAAGCAAAACCCTAAAAAGATTATGCAAAGGCTCAGATTGGTTCGGATATGATGAACTAACCCTAATTTTTTTGTGGCTTTTTTTGTGGACTATAGGTATGAAGAACAGACTCGATCTAAACTATGAAAAACTATAAAATCTCACCGAGCAACCTGGAAATCTGATACCACTTGATAGAGGCAAAGGTGTCCCGTCTTTCGATGAGATGATGGATTTTGCTTTGGTGGAAGTCCACTTTGACGATCCGACTACGAACGTGTGAGGATGTCGCGCCTTAGCAATCGCTAAACCAACTCCGAGAGGTTATTGACCACGCCAGAGCACGATCAACCTGACCACGACGGTCTGTTTCCTGCGAGCAAACGAAGAACAAGCAAGAAACTGAGATTGCAATCTGGATATTGCGAATATAAGATGAAAGCTTTATTGATCAAGGTGGGGTTCTGTGACGCCTTTGTCTGGTCGTTGAACACAAACGAAGTACGCGAAGTTGCAGCTATGGCGAACTTTAATCTAAACAAAACCCAAAGTCTAAACGGTGCCCTAAGGGCTGTATATATGGAGGAAGAGGGGGGAATTTCGTGGCCCTTGGTGGAGGGTCCGAAATCAACCGTATCTCTTGTTTCCCCACACATACGGACTCTAAAAATAGCCTATACTTATGTATTTCGAAATTACATGGGCCTGGCCCAATAATAAGGTGACACAGCACCTAGAATAGCCTCGGGACGAAATTTATGAAGTGGCATCTTGTATATTTCGTCCAAGGCTTCATGCACCCATTATGGTGGCTTCAAAGTCCTGAAATCATCACTTGTAACTTCGTTCTTGTTCCCCTTGCGCATGGCATCATCTCCATGCTTGTTCTTGCTCCAATGTCCATCCTTCTCCAAGCTAGGCCCTTCATTTGTAAGCAAAACAAATGTATCCAATTTAGGCAGCATCATACTCTCATGAACATTAGAATCATTAACAAGAAATGAAAGTACCTGATAATTTAATTGGCGTGCGCGAGCTCTAGTAATTGGTCCAGTATATGTAGAAGTAGGGGCTGTGGGTGTAACAATGGTATTGATGTCCTCATCAGAAGGTCTCCGCTTTTGACACTCTCACGTAATAATGAGTGGGGATGTACACGCCCCGAAGTTTCCTGAGTGTCGCCCGCGGGCCTCACGGGGGCTCCATCCCACGTCCTAGTGCCAGCACTTAGCTCCGCGCTGGTGAGAAGACTAGACTAGGTGCCGGACGTGGATGTCCTTTTGCTTTCTTTCTGTAGTCAGTTCGCAGTTTCTGAATGGAATTTGGAGTTTTCATATTTTGATTTGCCGAAGTTGGATTTTCTCTCCTCTTGCTTCGCTCTAGCCTTGGCCAGGGAAGAGCAGTAGTTGCCCATCGCTCCTCCTCACGCGTCCCGCCTATAGCAGCTAGGCAGGCGCGCGCGCTTGGGTTCCCCGTACGCAAGCACGCCTCGCCGAAACCCCATTGCCCCAATGCTTCGGCCTTCTTAATCCTCACGAGACGCCCTCAATCGAGCTCGTGGGCATGCGCACCCTCTTATGTCTGTGCCCCTGGGGCAGCGCGACGCGGTGCACTAAGCAACAGCTAAGCCCACGACATGGGTCTCGTGCAAGGAGGAATGAGATGCCCTGTCAAGATCTTTTAGCAACCCCGCAGTAGCTCTACAACGTCTCCTGAGACCGACGGCTCCCCAGTCATCGGGAAGGGGGCTCCGCTAGGCATCAAGAGCAGCACCCTCACGAGGTGGGAAGCTGCGGCGAGTGTATCAAGCTAAGTTACCCTACCCATGCCCACTCAGAATACAGATATAATGGCATATACAATCAAGATAATAAGCATAGCATAATGGCATAACTGCCACAGTTAATTACACACCCCAGTGGGGCACTCTACTTTTTTCAAAATGCTGGAGAAAGGAAAGGTTAAACAGAAGTGGCCCACACGACCGCAACAGCTCCTGAAGCCAGGCTCGGTAGTCCCAAGCTTAGTTTGGGCCCTCCTTCTGCTTCACCGAGGTGCGGCGGCGAGACGACCCGTTGCCTTCCCCGATGCAAGCTCGGCGGCGTGGAGGTTGGTCGTAGCCACCGCTGCTGGAGCTCTTGCCTGAAGAGGAGCTGCTGCTGCCGTCGTCAAGACCAAGCTCATCGTCGCTGCTGCCGTCTTCTGGGCAGCACCCCATGCGGCGGCTGTCCTCCCTGAACACCCTCACGAAGAGGGTCGCGAGGTCGTCATACTTGAAGTGGAGGGTGCACCTCCCACTCAGGCCTCGTGCGCAGGAAAACGCCTGCCAGCCGCGGGTAAGACCATGCTGCCTACCGTGGTGTCCTCGACCTCGACCCACGAGGCCCTGCTGCAGCAGCCGTCAGCCTACAACCAGAGGCCGTCGAGCCTCGTGGCCGGTAGCTCGCCGATGAATAAGCGCGGAAGCCGGAGCAAGGTACCGGTGGGCTTCTTCGAGCACACGACAAACTCCGGGAGCACGTCCATTGAGGGGAAGCGTGGCCAAGGAGGCCAGGTGACCATTGCGCGCCTCCCCTCATCGCGGGGGCTGCCCCCTTCCCAACGGCCCCCGCCACGAGAAGAAGCGTCACTGTGGCTGTCAAGAGAGACGCCAGCTCACGGAGAAGTGCACCTGCGCCCCTTGGGAACTGCCTCCGGGGTCGCAGTGTGCTTGCGAGGGCGGACGCGGCCCCTCTAGGGCGGCCGCGGCCCCTCTAGGGTGGCGGTGAAACTGGCCCTACTTTGGGGACCTTCCCTTCTCGGCGGCGGTGAACCTCCTCGTCGGTGCCATGGGCTCTGCAACTACAACAAGGTGGAGAGGAAAAAGGAACGGGTAGTGAGAAGATGAAGATGGGGGTGAGCAAGGGGGGGCTCTGCCCCTCCCCCTCATTTATAGCCAGAGGAAGGCCAACCGACGGCCTCCATGATCCCGCGCAAATGATGGTTTTCCCTGCATGCAGCAGCGACTCATCAAGTTGAGCGGTTGCTGAGGCAGCATGGGAAAGCATAGACGTCCATGTCCCATCAATCTCCATGTGTCGCCCAAGGCCACAGGTGGTTAGGGCCTGTGGCGCTCCGCACTTGCCCTTTGGCTTCTCCTAGAAGCCAAGTTCGAACGCGCCTTGGGCCCGGGGGCTACTGTCAGCATTTTGGGAACGGGGGTACCCAGACCTGCCTGCCTGTGGCCCGCGGCATGGCACAATTAATGGCCTGCTACGGCCCAGCTTCAACATCGACAACCCAAGACCCTAGCAAGGGGCCAAGCCACGCGAGGGGAACAACGCTAAGACCTTCAAGGGGAGCAGCCTCCTCAGGCTGGCTCCCGAGGAGCAGAGATTCCTATGCAGGGCTCACCTCGTGAGCTTCGGGTGACATGAGCCATGACGATCAAGGCCAGGTGGGCGCCAACGGGCACAGTGTACCAGTTTCCTCTTTGGTGCAAAGGAGGCAAGCAGCAGACGCAGAGTCCCAAGGGAGCAGCCAAAGGTTTCCATTCTCGTGCAACAAGACCAAGACCGCCAGGACGGCAGGATAGCGGTCATCGCCGAGCTCACCACAGCGTCACGACCAGAGGCTTTTGCAGGCGAAGAACACTTTAGTTAGGATAAGATGTACTAGTTGTCTCCCTTCACATTTGGCCATTATTGGATCCCTTCCCGCCTTCATTTCGGAAGAGGACCAAGGCCACTATAAATAGGACCTAGCCACCACCATGGGCGGGGGGGGGGACGAATCAAGTCGATCGCATCCATTCCAGCCTCACAAGCTCATTTGAGCTCAAGACCACACCTCCTGAGGTTGTTCTCCACTGTACTAGTTCATCCTTAGCCCCTCGAGGCAAATCCACCACAAAGCAGGAGTAGGGTTTTACACCGCAAGGTGTCCCGAACCTGGGTAAACTGATGTGTCCCCTTTCCTTCGAGTTTGTCGCACTAGGCTGTGAGATTGGCAAGAAGGCAGACTGGGGAGGTTGAGATCTCTGCACGCACCCTAGAGTTCGAAGCTCTCATGGGTTTGCGGAACCCGAAATCCGACATATACATGTTATTGATGTGTTCCTTACTAGTGCTCGTAGTAGCACCTAGGTATTTGATACTGGTTCGGTTGCTCATATTTGTAACTCAAAATAGGAGTTGCGGAATAAACAAAGATTGGCTAAGGATGAGGTGACGATGCGCCTCGGGAATGGTTCCAAGGTTGATGTGATCGCCGTCGGCACGCTACCTCTACATCTACCTTTGGGATTAGTTTTAGACCTGAATAATTATTATTTGGTGCTAGCGTTGAGCATGAAGATTATATCTAGATCTTGTTTATTGCGAGACGGTTATTCATTTAAGTCAGAGAATTATGGTTGTTCTATTTAGATGAGTAACATCTTTTATGGTCATGCACCTTTAGTGAATGGTCTATTCTTGTTGAATCTCGATCGTAGTGATACACATATTTATAATATTGATGCCAAAAGATGCAAAGTTGATAATGATAGTGCAACATACTTGTGGCACTGCCGTTTAGGTTGTATTGGTGTAAAGCGTATGAAGAAACTCGATGCGGGTAGACTTCTGGAATCACTTGATTATGAATCATTTGATACTTGCGAACCATGCCTCATGGGTAAGATGACTAGAACTCCATTCTCCGAAATAATGCAACGAGCGAATGACTTATTGGAAACAATACATACTGATGTATGTGGTCCGATGAGTGTTGAAGCATGCGGCGGGTATCGTTATTTTCTAACCTTCACAGATCATTTGAGTAGGTATGGGTATATCTACTTGATGAACCACAAGTCTGAAACATTTGAAAAATTCAAAGAATTTCAGAGTGAAGTGGAGAATCATCACAAAAAGAAAATAAAGTTTCTATGATCTGATCGTGGAGGTGAATATTTGAGTCACTAGTTTGGCCTTCATTTAGAACAATGTGGAACTGTTCCGCAACTCACGCCACCTGGAACACAACAGCGTAATGGTGTGTCCGAATGCCGTAACCGTACTTTATTAGATATGGTGCGTTCTATGATGTCTCTTACCGATTTGCCGCTATCATTTCAGGGTTATGCATTAGAGACAATCGCATTCACGTTAAATAGGGCACCGTCTAAATCCATTGAGACAACACCATATGAACGATGGTTTGGCAAGAAATCTAAGCTGTCGTTTCTTAAAGTTGGGGGATGCGACGCTTATGTCAAAAGGCTTCAGCCTGATAAGCTCGAACCCAAAGCAGAGAAGTGTGTCTTCATAGGATACCCTAAGGGAACTATCGGGTATACCTTCTACCACAGATCCGAAGGCAAGATCTTTGTTGCTAAGAATGGGTCATTTCTGGAGAAGGAGTTTCTCTCCAAAGAAGTGAGTGGGAGGAAAGTAAAACTTGATGTGGTAATTGTACCTTCTCTCGAATTCGAAAGTAGCACATCAGAGAAAGGTAGTTCCCATGATGCCTACACCAACTAGAGAAGACGCTAATGATGATGATCATGAAACTTCAGATCAACTTACTACTGAACCTCATAGGTCGACCAGAACACGTAGTACACCAGAGTGGTATGGTAATGTTGTCCTGGAACTCATGTTGTTAGACAGCAGCAAACCTATGAACTATGAAGAAGCTATGATGAGTCCAGATTCCGACAAATGGCTTGAGGCCATGAAAGCTGTAATTGGATCCATGTATGAGAACAAAGTGTGGACTTTGGTGGACTTGCCTGATGATCGGCAAGTCAATGAGAATAAATAGATCTTCAAGAGGAAGACGGACACTGATGGTAATATCACTATCTACAAAGCTCGACTTGTTGCAAAGGTTTTCGACAAGTTCAAGGGGTTGACTATGATGAGACTTTCTCAACCGCAGCGATGCTTATGTCTGTTAGCAATTGCCGCATTTTATGATTATGAAATCTAGCAAATGGACATCAAAAGTGCATTCCTTAACGGGTTTCTTAAAGAAGAGTTGTATATGATGCAACCACAAGGTTTTGTCGATCCTAAGGGTGCTAAAAAGTGTGCAAACTCCAGCGATCCATCTATGGACTAGTTCAAGCATCTCAGAGTTGGAATATACGCTTTGATGAGGAGATCAAAGCATTTGGTTTTATACAGACTTACGGTGAAACATGTATTTACAAGAAAGTGAGTGGGAGCTCAGTAGCATTTCTGATACTATATGTGGATGACATATTGTTGATTGGAAAAGGTATAGAATTTTTGGATAGCCCAAAGGGATATTTGAATAAGAATTTTTCAATGAAAGACCTCAGTGAATTTTCTTACATATTGGGCATCAAGATCTATGGGGATTTATCGAGACGCTTAATAGGACTTCCACAAAGCACATACCTTGACAAACTTTTGAAGAAGTTCAAAATGGACCAGTCAAAGAAAGGGTTCTTGCCTGTGTTGCAAGGTGTGAAATTGAGTCAAACTCAAAGTCCGACCATGGTAGAAGATAGAGAGAGAATGAAAGTCATTCCCTATGCCTCAGCCATATGTTCTATAATGTATGCCATGCTGTGTACCAGACCTGATGTGTGCCTTGCCATAAGTTTGTCAGGGAGGTACCAAAGTAATCTAGGAGTGGATCACTAGACAGTGGTCAAGAATATCCTGAAGTACCTGAAAAGGACCAAGGATATGTTTCTCGTTTATGGAGGTGACGAAGAGCTCGTCGTAAAGGGTTACGTCAATGCTAGCTTCGACACAGATCCGGATGACTCTAAGTCACAAACCAGATATGTATTTGTATTGAATGGTGGAGCTGTCAGTTGGTGCAGTTCTAAGTAGAGTGTCATGACGGTATCTACATGTGAAGGAGAGTACATAGCTGCTTTGGAAGCAGCGCATGAAGGAGTCTGGATGAAGGAGTTCATATCCGATCTGGGTGTAATACCCAGTGCATCGGGTCCAATGAAAATCTTTTGTGACAACACTAGAGCAATTGCCATAGCGAAGGAGCCTAGGTTTCACAAGAGAACCAAACACATCAAGACTAAACCTCTTGTCACATCCCTAGTCTTACCTTGCACTAGGCTAGCACTTGTCTGTTGCATCATGTTTAAATTCTTTTGAAACTTGAAATGGGGATGTCCAAACCCTAGCATTAAATCAACTCAACTAGGATGGATTAAAATCTTTTTCAATAAACCCAAAATGTCCCAAAGAAAAGTTCATGATTTCTGGTTAAGGTGGAAACCTCTGCCAAAAATGATGAATATATTCTTAGATCATTTTTGGATTTTTGAATTAAATCATATTGTATTTGATTTTGGGCATTTAAATACTATAAATAATTTAAGTGCTCAATTAATTCTAAACTTAAGTGTGGGCTGTTAGGAATAATCCCAACAGAGCCCGCAATTATTTGCAGGATTTTTGGAAACGTTTTGCCATTTTTAATAAAGCCCAATATTTACAGAAAAATAGAAAACAGGAAATAAAATAGAGCAACCTTACCTGGACTTACCTTGAGGCCCACCAGGGATACCAGCCCACCTGCGCGGACCGTTACTGTGCAGCCCAGCTGCCAGTCATCTTCCTCCCCCTCGCCCCGAAGCAGCTGCGTGCTGGACGCACGCGCGTCGACGCCGGCCACCTCCTGCTTCGCGCTGGAGGCCTCTCCTTCGTCCTAATCCGCGTCTGGCGACGCCACGCACCCTTCTGGACCTCTCTCACTCTCTCCCGTGCTTCTCCCACCTCCTCTGCTCTCTCCTGCGCCAACCCGAGTGCACCTGACGCTGCCGTTCGCTGCCACCATGGCCACCGACCACCCCTCGCCCTGCTGATGAGTCCAGAAGCTCCCCCGCGTCGTCCTCGACCTCCTCGCTGAGCTACGCAACGCCGGACTCCTTGAAGCCTCGCCAATGCCGCCGTTTCCGACCTCGGTTGCCGGAGATCCCCGTCGTTGTTTCGCCGGACCCCGTGCCTCCCCTGCCTCGCCAGAAGCACCAGAAGAACCGCGGTGAGCCGCTGTACCGTTTCCCTCATGACCCGTAGCCTACTTCGCTCTCTAACCGCATCAGCCACCGGAGCCGAACGCTCCCCGCCGCCGGCCATGGCGCCGCTGTAGCTAGAGCGCACCCACGACGCATTCGAGCATACCCCCGTGCTCAGCGAGTCCGTAGGACTCCGTAGCAACCCGCAGCTCGTCCTCCCGTGCACCAAAACGCCGTGTCCGAGCGTGCCCGAACTCCAGCCGCCGCGGAAGTGCTCGCCGCCGTTAACTCCGGCCATCCCAGCTGCTGTCGCCACAACCACTGGATGCGCGAGAGCGCCAGCAGCCCATAGGAGCAAGCCGCACACCCAGCCGTTGCCTGTAGCGCCACCCCGACCAACTCCGGCAAGTTCCCGCCGCTGCTGTGGTCGCCGGTGTCACCTGCTGACGTGGCACCGGTTAATTAGCACTAATGACCCAGCTAACCACCCCTAGAGCCACCGCCATGTGGGCCCCAGTGTCTAATTAGGTTAGTCTAATTTTCTGTTAAGATTAGTATTAATCTGTGTGGACCCCACGTGTCAGCTTTGACTTTGGTCAAGTCAACGCTGACCGGTCCCACCTGTCGTACACCCAAACCAGCCTGAGACACTGATGTATGGGTCCCACAGGTCAGGTTTGACCTGGCCGACCCAGTTGACCTGCTGATGTCACACCTATGTCATGCTGACGCAGTAACTTATTTTCTGGATTTATTCTTATATTGAAAATTCCAGAAATATGCCTAAACTTCTAAAAATCATAGAAATTCAACCGTAACTCCAAATAAGATAATTTATATATGAAAAATGATCAGAAAAATCCAATCTATCCATCTATACTATTTTCATGCATGTTTGAACAACTTATGACTACTGTTTAGGACAATTCAATTAAATGGCATTTAAATAACCACATATGGAGTTTGAATTTGAATCTTGGATTCAAACCAACTTCATTTAATCTGGTTTTAGTTGCATTAGCTCAAACCACAACATATTGCCATGTCAGATTCATGCATCATATTGTTGCATTGCATTGATTGTGTCTCTTCTTTGTTTGTCGGTGCTTGTCCCCTCTCAGTAGACGTGTACCGACGATGTGATCGATGACACCGATGAAGAGCTATACTATCTTCAGAAGTGCCAGGCAAGCAAAACCCCCTTGTTCATTCTGAGACAATCCCACTCTCTCGCTCCTACTCTCTTTTACTGCATTAGGACAACACCGATTCAACTGTTACTTGTTGCGGTAGTTGAACCCCTTTATCCTTTGCATGACCTGTCATTGCCACAGTAAATAGATGAAACCCAATAGCATGAGTAGGAGTTGTTTGAGCCCTGATGTGCCTACTCATTCATGCTTGTTTGTCATGCCTGCTACTGCTTAGAGTTGAGTCAGGTCTGATTCATTGGGGGTGAATTGGAGGTGTGTAAACATGTCCTACTGTGTGTGAACTAAGTGTGTGAACACGATTTGGTAAAGGTAGCGGTGAGAGGCCATGTAGGAGTACATGGTGGGTTGTCTCATTGCAGCCGTCCTTAGGAACTGAGTTCTGTGTTTGTGATCCATGAACAGTTACTACCACACATTGGGCTCCGGGCGCTCCAAGCTCTCTCGACTTATTAATCAACTCGATCTCTGTCCAGGAGTTGCAACTAGTTTCTGGTGTTTGTAGGTAGTGTTAGTAGTCTACCAAGTGGCACCCGATACAGGTGGGCTTGGGACAGACTAGGCACAGTGGCACGGTGTACCAAGTGGCACCCGGATGGTGGGCTTGGGAACCCTGCTCACATCGTTTGGGGCCGTGAGCGACACCCCGGCCGGATCTCCTTGCGGATGGAACCCGAATAGGCGATAAACCTGGACGAGAGACTTGTGTGGTTAGTCAGGTCGTGGCCGACACCCTCGCTGGGCTTCCGCTTGAAGGTTGCCGAGTACATGTCGTGTAAACGGCGGTAAGTGGTGAGAGCGTGTGTGAAGAAGTACACCCCTGCAGGGTTAACATTTTCTATTCGAATAGCCGTGTCCGCGGTAAAGGACTTCTGGGTTGCCTGTACAGTTCATAGACAAGTGAAAGTGGATACTCTAAAATGCGCAAGATAAGTGTGAGTGCTATGGATGGCGTTCTCGTAGGGAGACGGGAGCGGATCCATAGTGGTGTATTGATATGGTGAATATGTGGACTCATGTGCGCCACCTCAAAAGAGTTACTTGCAGTCGTAGTTTAGGATAGCCACTGAGTCAAAGCTGGCTTGCTGCAGTTAAACTCCACCACCCCCCTTGTTGATAATGATGCATATGTAGATAGTTCTGATGTAAGTCTTGCTGGGTACAATTGTACTCACGTTTGCCTATTTTATGTTTTGTAGAGAGACTTCAGTCTCACTAGTAGTTCCACGTGGACTTCGACGTTTAGCTTGTTACCTCAGCTACGATCTTGTGCCCCCGGCAGGATCTGGTAGTTAGTCAGGCTTCTTAGCCTTTTTCATTTGTAGATGTCTGTACTCAGACATGTTAAGCTTCCGCTTGTGCTTTGACTTGTATGCTCTGAATGCTGGGTCGAGAGACCCATGTTTATAATATCTCGCTCCTCGGAGCCTACTGAATAAAATACTTGAGTTGTAGAGTCATGTTGTGATGCCATGTTGTATTCGCACATATCGAGCATATTGTGTGTATGTTATTGAAATGCTTGGTATGTGTGGGATCTGACTATCTAGTTGTTTATCCTCAGTAGCCTCTCTTATCGGGAAATGTCTCCTAGTGCTTCCACTGAGCCATGGTAGCTTGCTACTGCTCCGGAACACTTAGGATGGCCGGCATGTGTCCTTCTTCGTTTCTGTGTCTGTCCCTTCGAGGAAATGTCACGCGATGAATACCGAAGTCCTGTTAGCCCGCTACAGCCCGGTTCACCGGAGTCCTGCTAGCCCAGTGCTACAGCCTGGATTCACTCGCTGATGACCGACATGTTCGATGCTGGGTCATGGATGCCTGTCCCTGTAAGTTTGTGCCACTTTGGGTTTACGACTAGCCATATCAGCCCGGGCTCCTTATCATATGGATGCTAGTGACACTATCATATACGCGTGCCAAGAGGCGCAAACGGTCCCGGGCAAAGGTAAGGCGACACCCGTGGGGATACCGTGCGTGAGGCCACAAAGTGATATGAGGTGTTACATGCTAGATCGATGTGGCATTGAGTTGGGGTCCTGACACCTCTTTCCACGGGTAAAACATGATCAGCACCAAGACTGCATGGGCATTAGATTCATTACTATGTAATTTAGATTATTGTCTCTAGTGCAAGTGGGGGACTGTTGGAAATATGCCCTAGAGGCAATAATAAAGGGGTTATTATTATATTTCCTTAATCATGATAAAGGTTCATTATTGATGACCCACAAGTATATGGGATCAATTGTAGTCCTTTTCATTAAGAGTGTCGAACCCAACCAGGAGCAGAAGGAAATGACAAGTGGTTTTCAGCAAGGTAATGTCTGCAAGTGCGGAAATTGTAAGTAACAGAGTAGTTTGATAGCAAGATAATTTGTAACGAGCAAGTAACGGTAGAAGTAACAAAAGTGCAGCAAGGTAGCCCAATCCTTTTGATGCAAAGACGGGCCAAAATGGACTCTTATGATAAGCAAAGTGTTCTTGAGGGTACACGAGAATTTCATCTAGTCACTTTTATCATGTTGGTTCGATTCATGTTTGCTACCTTGATAATTTGGTATGTGGGTGGACCGGTGCCTAGGTGATGTTCTTACTTGAACAAACCTCCTACTTATGATTAACCCCCTCGCAAGCATCCGCAACTACAGGAAAAATATTAAGAATAAATTCTAACCATAGCATTAGACTTGTGGATCCAATCGGTCCCTTATGGAATAGCGCATAAACAAGGGTTTAAGATTTTGTCACTCTTGCAACCCATCATCTAATAACTACTCCACAATGCATTCCCTTAGGCCCAAATATGGTGAAGTATCATGTAGTCAACATTCACATGACACCACTAAGGGGATCACAACATACATATCATCAAAATATCGAACACATATCAAGTTCACATGATTACTTGCACCATGATTTCTCCCGTGACCTCAAGAGCAAAAGTAACTACTCACAAATAATAATCATGCTCAAGATCAGAGGGATATTAAATTGCATAATGGATCTAAACTTATAATCGTCCACCAAATAAACCATATAGTAATTAACTAAAGATAGTTCCTGTACAAAGATTTAACACCAGAGATGAACTAGGGTTTGAGAGGAGTTGGTGTTGCTGTACATGTTGATATAGATAGCCCTCCACAAGATGGTAGAGTTGTTGGTGATGATGATGACGATGATTTCCCCCTCTGAGAGGTAAGTTCCCTCGGTGGAATCGCTCCACCGGAGGGCAAAAGTCCTCCCCTTTTTTTTCTAGGTCAAAATGATTTATGTTCGTGAAGAGGGGCACCAGAGGTTGGCCGAGGTTAGCATAACCCACCAGGGCGTGCCTAGGCTCCCTGGCGCGCCCAGGTGTGTTGTGCCCACCTGGTGGCCCCCTCTGGTACTTATTGGCTCCAATAATTCTCATTTATTCCATAAAAATCCTCATGAAGTTTCAGCTCTTTTGGAGTCGTGCAGAATAGGTAGCCTGACGTAGCTTTTTCAGGTTTAGATTTCCAGCTACCAGCTCCCCCTTTGTGTGTACCTTGCATATTATGAGAGAAAATGCATTAGAATTACTCTATGTGTCCATATTCAACTGGATATATGTGCCTAGATCTTTCCTCACCACATGATGCTTGCCAAAGGAGAAAATAAAAAGGATTAGAGAGAAGAATTTTGACTCCTATATGAAAGTAAATACATAAAAGTAGAAGATAGGCCCTGCGCAGAGGGAAGTAGAGGTTGCCATGTGCTTTTTGTTTGTATGCTCAACCCCTTAGTGCAAGAGAATGTCACATTATATTTCGCCTTATGATGGCAACCTTTATTATGCAGTCTTTCGCTTTTATTCTTCGCCATCACAAGTTCATACAACGCTCAATTTTCTCTTATACAAAATGATCTAACACATTTAGAAGCAATTTTTATTGCCTTGTGGCACCGATGAAAACTTACTTGAAGGATCTTACTCAATCCATAGGTAGGTATGGTGGACTCTCAAAACAAGATTTGGGTTTAAGGGTTTTTGGATGCACATGTAGTATCTCTACTTGGTGCGGAATTTTTGGCTAACAAAGATAGGGGGCAAACACCACATGTTGAAGGATCTATCACAATATAGCTTCTACGTGAATATGAACAAACATAAATCATTACGTTGTCTTCCTTGTCCAACGTCAACAATTTTGGCATATAATATTTTGATGGGTGCTCACAATCACAAAAGATTTCGAGGATAGTGAATTTGCATGTGAATCTTCTCTTCCCTTATTAATTCTTTCATGAGTTGCATCATTGACTAATTCTGTGTTTGTCAATCTACAATAAAATTTACTACTTATACTTTTCCTTGTGTAATGTCATCACTTACCATAAGATTAGCATATGAGCTTTTTCATTTATTTCCTTTCTTTTTATTAAAAAGAAAGTAAAGAAAGCAAAACTCGAACTAAACTCTATTATATATCCCGCACATGATTACAAAGATAGATCACTAAGCAAACTCTCGAAAAGAAAGGATCGAACTAAACTTTTATTCATCTGGAGAAAAAGATAACTATGGATGGAACTAAGAAAAGTAAAGGCAAAAGATAGTGGAGGTCATACAATACCGGGGCACCTCCCTCAAGGTTGGCGAAAGCCAAAGGGAGTGCCCATACCCGATACTCAATTTTCTGTTGGTGACGAAGAAGGAGCTGGTGGTGATGAAGTTGTAGCGACCCTGTCCTTAAGAACCAAGAGATTCTCCAATCTACGGATGACGCTCCGGAGGAAGGTGATGTGCTCTTGATGAAGAATATTTTCATGAGTGAGGTACTTATTTTGCACACGAACTATTTCAATGATCCTGAAGGCTGCAATATCAGTGGGGGTAAGATGAGCATAGTAAGGTTTAAGGATATCTTCCTCTTCCTCCTCGGCAGGCAATGCTTGCTCAATCACCGGCACTTCATCTCCGGTGGCCTCCTTGATCTTGTCCTCCTTGGCAGCTCCAACGAGCTCTTCCCTCTTCAGCTCAATCTTCATTAACCAAGCATCCTCTTCCACATTCTTAGAGGAAGAAGAAGACATGATGCATGGCTCAACAGATCTGACAAAAAACAGTGAGAAAAGAAAACAGGAGATTTCTCCATGATACGGAGGTCAACAGGTTCGGGGGGTATTTAAAGATTTTTATCTTGGGAAACAAGAAAACGGAAGAAAAACGGAGTCCAGAAGGTACCCAAGGTGGGCACAACCCACCTGGGTCACCAGGGTCTCCTTCCTGGTTGTTTCTTATTTTCCTAATTTTTTAAATATTCCAAAACTGACAAAAAATATTTTTGCGGATTTTCGGAGTTCGTTTACTTACCGTGTCACGTACCTCCTCTTTTCACGATTTTGGAGTGTTTCAGAAGGTTTCTTTTATATGTTCTTCCGGTGTCATAGTTTGGATAATATTTCTTTCGACATTAATGGGCGACCTGAGATATAATGTTTTATTCGTTGCCAATTAACAACCTTCGGGTTAGTGCCTTCGGCATTATTTATTTCGATAGCTCCCAATCGATAATCCTCCTTGATAACATAGGGTCCTTCCCATTTGGAGAGGAGTTTTCCTGCAAATAATCTGAAACGAGAGTTGTACAAAAGAACACATTCTCCAACTTTGAACTGATGCTTTAAGATTCTTTTATCATGACATCTTTTAACTTTTTGTTTGAATAACTTTGTGTTTTCATAAGCTTGGGTTATCCATTCATCTAATGAGCTAATATCAAATAACCTATTTTCACCAGCAAGTTTGAAATCCTAGTTGAGTTCTTTCATCGCCCAATATGCTTTATGTTATAACTCAATAGGCAAATGACAAACTTTTCCATAAACCATTTTATAAGGAGACATACCCATAGGATTTTTTTATGTTGTCCTATAAACCCAAAGTGCATCATCCAGTTTCTTAAACCAATTCTTCTGGGACCTATTGATAGTCTTTTGTAGGATTAGTTTTATTTTTCTATTGCTAAGTTCAACTTGACCACTAGACTGAGGATGATAGGGTGATGCAATTATATGGTTAACATCTTACTTAGCAAGCATTTTACGGAAAGTGCCATGAATAAAGTGTGAACCACCATCAGTCATTAAATATCTAGGGACTCCAAACCTTCAGAAAATAACTTCCTTAAGCATTTTAATAGAGGTGTTGTGATCAGAACCACTAGTCGGAATAGCTTCTACCCACTTAGTAACATAATCAACAACGACCAAAATATGAGTATACCCATTAGAGGAAGGAAAAGGTCCCATGGAATCAAATCCCCAAGCATCAAATGGTTCAACAGTAAGTGAATAATTCATAGGCATTTCTTGACGCTTACCGATATTACCTATTCTTTGACATTCATCACAAGATAAGACGAACTTACGGGCATCCTTGAAGAGAGTAGGCTAATAAAACCCAGATTGCAATACCTTATGAGCGGTTCTGTCTCCCGCATGATGTCCTCCATAAGCTTCACAGTGACATTTCCATAGGATTTGTTCCTGTTCATGCTCATGTACACAACGTCTAATAATACCATCTACTCCTTCTTTGTAAAGATGTGGGTCATCCCAAAAGTAATGTCTTAAATCATAGAAGAATTTTTTTTCTTCTGTTGGTACGTAAAGCTAGGTGGTATGTATTTAGCAACAATATAATTAGCATAGTCAGCATACCAATGTGTACTATTAGAAACATTTGTTGCGGCTAACTATTCATCAGGAAAGCTATCATTAATAGGTTGTGGGTCATCAAGAATATTTTCTAGCCTAGACAAGTTATCATCTACGGGGTTCTCTACTCATTTTCTATCAGTGATATGCAAATCAAATTCTTGTATTAGAAGAACCCACCTAATGAGTCTAGGAGCCGTGGGAAACCATGGCCACCTATGGGACCAGGATGGCCCCTTGCTGGTTCGGCAGGGGGGAGTCAAGTTGCACAAAGCGCAGACCAACGCAAGGCAGCATGGCAGGGATCACACAGGCAGTTTTACCCAGGTTTGGGCCGCCGCGAGGCGTAAAACCCTACTCCTGCTTTGGTGGATTGATGAGAAAAGGTGGTGGTGGTGCATAGTACACTTGCCCGGCAAGGGTTGCTTCAGGGCAGCAGCGACTACGCGCGTATGGGGGTGTCAGTGGTCTAAACTTCCAACCCTTTGTATCGTTGCCATGGGCCTCCTTTTATAGATCAAAGGGGTTACCACAGTGGCAAATTAGTCATTAGACACTGATATGACAGCAAACAGTTCTATTATACCTAACTCTGCAGGCTGACAGCATGCATTTAATGCGCCGCTTAGTGTCACGTCATTGGTTGCCCGGCAAGGCTTGCCTGGCTAATTCGCCAGCTCCACACCTGCTTGCATGACACCATTATTGGGCGGATGTCCTCTATGGGTTCACTTGGTAGGTTCACATGGTAGGAGGTGGCCGCAATGTGGCGAATGGCTGCCACTTAATCATCCTACGTCTTGACACCGCACTGATCGACGACGTGGGTCATGGTGGAGTAGTCGGTGAGGTGATCTGGTCTCCATGAGTCCCGACAGGGCCTGCCGGGACGCCTTGGTCCTCTTCTTCTAGGGGTCGCCTCGCCCCTTACCTGGCTCGCCTGCCCAGCAAAGGAGGCCTTTCTTTTGATAATACCTGGCTCCTCTGTCTTAGTCTTGGTTCCTTCTGATCTGCTAGTTGGTTCTTCGAGTCTCTTGGCCTCTTGCTCTGGTGCTCCAATCTTGATCTTGTGCCTGTGCACAGTCAGGTCAACAGGCCCTTCGTCTGTTGCATCGACATTAGGTTTAGCATCTTTCTTTTCCATAAGATATTTTATAGCAGCATGATCGGTGTGAACGGTCACTTTGGGATCAACAATGTAGGATCTAAATTTATTGCAAGCAAACACCACTGCTAAGAATTCTTTTTCAGTAGTAGCATAATTTTGTTGAGAACTTTCTAGAGTTTTACTAGCATAATGGATAACATTTAATTTCTTATCTACTCTTTGTCCTAGAATGGCACCCAACAGCATAATCACTAGCATCACACATAATTTCAAAAGGCAAGTTCTAATCAGGTGGTTGAACAACAGGTGCAGAAATTAAGGCTTTCTTGAGTGTTTCGAAGGCTTCCAAACAATCATCATCGAAAACAAAAGGAATATCCTTTTGCAAAATATTTGTAAGTGGCCTAGAAATTTTAGAAAAGTCTTTGATAAATCTCCTATAGAAACCAGCATGACCAAGGAAACTACGAATACCTTTGATATCTTTAGGACATGGCATTTTCTCAATTGCATCAACCTTGGCTTGTCCACCTCAATGCCTCTTTCAGAAATTTTATGGCCCAAAACAATACCTTTGTTAACCAAGTGGCACATATTCCAATTCAAGACAAGATTTGTTTGCTCACATCTCTGCAAAACTGGATCAAGACTGCTTAAACAATCATCAAACGACTTCCCATAAACAGAAAAGTCATCCATGGAAACCTCAACAATCTTTTCTCAAAAATCAAAGAATATAGCAGTCATACATCTTTGAAAGGTAGCAAGCGCATTACATAGACCAAAAGGCATACGTCTATAAGCATAAGTTCCAAAAGGGCAAGTAAAAGTGTCTTTTCTTAATCAGGTTGACAAGCAGGTATTTGTAAAAATCCAGAATATCCATAAAGGAAGTAAAAATGTGTGTGCTTAGATATGTTGGGATCTACAGTAGTGTGTGTCGACTGCAAATTAGAATTTCCTATGTGCAGAACAACCAAGAACGTGCTACAGGAGATGGATCACAGATCGTTACCACTAGACGCGCAGTGCCGTGCATCGGAAGCAGAGTTGAGGCAGCGCGTTCCCGGAGTCGTTTCCTCCTTGCCGGTCTCCCACATAGCCGATCAGATCCCGCGAACAGGTTCACCAGAGCGGCGCAAGTGCACCGCCTCTAATGGTATCCGTGCGTGCAGGAGGAACATCGTGCGGCCGACTGCTAGGTTTGATCACACAACCGATGGTAAGTGGAGGTGGCTAGTTGCAACACATGCAAAGCCCTAACTATGGCGCCGAAGCGATCAACTCAATAAGTGTGCCGCACCTCCACAATTTATAGGCATCTGTCACGGGATCAACACTTGGGCCTTGCACGGATCCTAAAGCCCAAAGTCTACTCGGTTGTGTTCCAAGTTCAGCCTGGATCACATCCGGCCAGTGTCCTCCGAACCGACCTTGTAGGATTCTTCCCTTCAGCGCGCAACCCCTTAGGTTCAAGTTGGCTTAGTCACAGTTCGGATCATCTCCGACCTGCATGGTTGGTAGCGGCCTCTAGCAAGGCGTGTCGACCACTAAGCAGACTATGAAGCTGGTTAGGAGAACATGTACAACATGTCACACTTTTGTTCCCTTTGCCTGATGATATATGTTGTCGGGCTCAAGATGAGACTGTCATCCTTGTGCTAGCCTGACCTCTTTCTCGTTACAGTGATACCGACCAAAAACTAGATTATCTCATAATCCTAGTCGCATGGCCATGCTTATCCTGGTCGGATCACACGAGGGGCAAATCCCATCTTGCTCAACCATGTCTTGCAGCATGGGACTGGACAAACCCGAAACCTACCTTTGTAACTACCCAATCACGGGGTAGCGTTTGGTCGTCCCAAAGCAAATCTATCACCATCCCGAGTACATGCGTCAGCTCAGGTCTTAGGACATAGAACGTATGTTGCACTAGAGACTCACAGATGACATATCGTTGCGTCTCATAGTTGGGTCTGTCCGACTCGGATCTTATCTCGTCTCGGATTTGACTACGTCGAATCCGACCAGATCCTTCCGAGTCCATATTATCCGGTTAGCATCCAATGCTCCATGGCTAGTGAGACCGAGCCATCCAATTTTTCATATGCTAGTCTAGTACGACCTGTGCCCACACGTCATTTGCGACTAGGGACAATTTAGGATGTATCATACAAGACAAGATCTCACAAACAAGTCACGTACTTGCCAACAAGTATCATTGATTACATCCAAGGACTACCTTTATTCGTAAACACATAGGAAATATCATAATACATGTTTGCCTCTAGGGCATATCTCCAACAGTCTATCACTTGCACTAGAGTCAATCGAATAGACATCGAATGCCCATAGCTCTAACGTGCCCCTCATGCTTGGGATTGTTGAAGCGGCTTAGTCAACGGGTCTGCAACATTTGCATCCGTGTGAATTTTGCATATCTCTACATCACCATTCTTTACGATCTTTTGTATCAGGTGATATTTCCGATTATGTGTCTAACCTTGTGTGTTTCCTTGGCTCCTTGGCTTGTGCAGAATTATCACAATAAAGGTCCAACGGTTTTACCGAGGCTGGGAAAATACCAAGATCATCCAGAAAGTTTCGGATCCAAACACCTTCCTTTGCAGGTTCACAAGCCGCAATGTATTCGTCCTCTCTGGTAGAATCGGCCACCGTATCTTGCTTGGAACTCATCCAGCTCACTGCTCCTCCGTTCATGACGTACACGAATCCGGACTGTGAGCGACAATCATCTCTATCGGTTTGGAAACTAGCATCGGCGTAACCCCTTACGACGAGCTCTTCCTCACCTCCATAGACTAGGAACATCTCTTTAGTCCTTTTCAGGTACTTCAAAATAGTCTTTACCGCTGCCTAGTGACTCTCACCTGGGTTGGCCTGGTATCTACTTGTTAGGCTTATTGCAAAAGAAACATTAGGCCTTGTACATATCATGGCATACATGATGGATCCGATTGACGAGGCATATGAAATCCTACTCATCCTGCTTCGCTCATCAGATGTCGAAGGACTCTGAGTCTCGCTTAGGCTTATACCATGTGAGAGTGGCAAGAACACTTTCTTTGCCTCACTCATGTTGAACCGCTTCAACATAATATCTATATACGTGCTTTGGCTTAAGCCGAGAAGCCTCCTCGATCTATCTCTATAGATCTTAATGCCTAAAATATAGAATTCCTCACCAAGGTCCTTCATCGAAAACTTGCCATTCAAGGATTCCTTGATTGAGTTTAGCATCGAAACATTGTTCCCGATCAACAATATGTCATCCACATACAAGATCAAAAACACTATCGAGCTCCCACTTAACCTTTTGTATAAACAAGAGTCCTCTTTGCTTTTGATGAAACTGAGACCAGTGACGACCTCATCAACATGAATATTCCAGCTCCGAGATGCTTGCCTCAACCCATAAATGGATCTCTTGAGCTTGCATACCTTCATAGTGCTGGTGGGATCGACAAAACCTTCGGGTTGTATCATATACACGTCCTCGGTTAAATTTCCGTGAAGGAAAGCCATCTTGACATCCATCTGCCATATCTCATAATCGAAATATGCAGCTATAGCTAGTACGATCCTCACCGACTTCTGCATCGCTACTGGCAAGTAAGTCTCATCATAGTCAATTCCTTGAACTTGTCCATAAGCCTAGCGACAAGCCGAGCTTTGTGGATCTGAACATTTCCATCCACATCAGTTTTCTTCTCAAAGACCCGTTTGCATCCAATGGCAGTTACGCCAGGCGGTGGATCAACCAAGTCCAGACTTGATTCTCATCCATGGACTTTAACTCGGATCTCATGGCCTCCAGCCATGCCTCAGAATCTGGGCTCACCATCGCTTCCGCATACATGGCCGGCTCGTCGCTTTCTAGCAACAATTCATCACACACTCTGTTCAATCTTTCTGACCTCTGTGGTTTTGATGCCGCTTCCACTACGGGTTCCCCGACTAACTCCGGTATGATCTCATCACCAGCCAAGCCGTCCCCGAGTGGTCCTCGAATTTCTTCGAGTCGGACCGTCCTCCCACTAGCCTCCCAACTGAGAAACTCTTTCTCAAGGAAAACCCTGTTCCGAGCAACAAACACTTTGTTCTCTTCACGTTTGTAGAAGCTATATCCCAAGGTTTCCCTTGGATATTCCATGAATATGCATACTTGGGTGTAAGCTTGTCTAACATAAGTCGCTTGAAAAATGCTTCACAACCCCAAATCTTTAGAAAAGACAAACTGGGTCTCTTCCTGGTCCACATCTCATATGCTGTCTTGTCTATGGATTTTGATGGTACCCTGTTAAGTGTGAAAGATGCAATTTCTAGAGTATATCCCCAGAATGACAAGGATAAATCCAGTTTGCTCATCATAGACCGGACCATGTCAAACAAGGTCCTATTCCTCTATTCCGACATGCTGTTTCTCTATGGCGTACCCGGAGGTGTGAGCTGAGGAAATATACGTTGGCTTTTCCGATGATCATCAAACTCCTGGCTCATGTACTCACCTACACGATCAGATCGTAGAAGCTTTATAGTCTTGTAGAGCTGCTTCTCAACCTCATTTTGAAACTCTTTGAACTTCTCAAAAGTTTCCAACTTGTGCCTCATCAAATAGATATATCCATATCTACTCAAGTCGTCGGTAAAAGTCACGAAGTACTGATAGCCACCTCTAGCAGTTGTGCTCATTGGACCACTCACATAACTGTGTATAAGTTCCAACAGCTCGGACGCCCTCTCGCAACTCTTTGCGAAAGGATACTTAGTCATCTTGCCGAGCAAGCATGATCACATGTCTCGAACGACTCAAAGTCGGGCGAAGTTAGGAGCCCATCATCATGGAGCTTCTTCATGCGTTTCAGACTAATGTATCCAAGCTATCAATGCCAGAAGTATGT
The DNA here is from genome assembly GCF_018294505.1 of Triticum aestivum. Taxonomy (NCBI): domain Eukaryota; kingdom Viridiplantae; phylum Streptophyta; class Magnoliopsida; order Poales; family Poaceae; genus Triticum; species Triticum aestivum. The sequence goes on from NC_057795.1 coordinate 225,616,428, forward strand.
CGGATTTATCTCATTGGGCTTATGCTTCTTGACATTCACGTTATAGACCTATTCCTGTTCTAGATTCAATATAAAAAGCCCATCAACAATGGGTGCATAGCCGTGGAACATACCATTCAAATAAAACGAACAACCATTGTCCTTTAAATTGTATTCATAACCCTGACTCATCAGGCATGAGGCAGAAATAATGTTCTGATTAGGTGCAGGAATGTAATAACAATTATTCAATTCCACAATAAATCCAGAAGGAAGGTGGAGTTGCATCGTGCCGACCTCCAACGCACCAACTCTTGCTTTGTTGTCGACCCTGATGTCAATCTCCCCTTGTGCTACACGCCTAGTTCTTACCAGCCCCTGCATCGAGTTGCAAATATGGACAACCGATCCGGGCTCAAATACCCAAGAGCTACTAGGTATGTTAGCAAGGTAAATGTCAATAACATATGCAACAAGTGTACCTTTGCCCGAAGAAGCATTCCCGGCCTTCTTGCCATGCTCTGCGAGCCACTTGCTAGAGTTCCTCTTCCAGTGACCGGTCTCCTTGCAGTGATAGCAAACGGTCTTCGAGTCTGGTCCATACTTCGGCGCAGCGGCGGAGGTTACCGCCTCCATGCCCTTTGCCTTAGCCTTTTTCTTGGACCAACTCTTTTTGAACTTAGCCGATTTTTGCACCATCAACACTTAATGCGTGCCTTTATTAATATCGTGCTCTGCCACTTTGAGGATCCCGTGCAATTCAGTGAGCTTCTTATCCATGCCATGCATATGATAGTTTGAGATGAACGTCCCATAGATGGGCAGAAGAGAACCTAGAACTGCATCAGTAGCCAGCTCATCCAAGAGCGGGAAGCCCAACCGATCCAAAGCTTGCACATATTCGATCATCTTGATCACATGCGGGCTCAGTGGATCACCTTCCTTTAGCTTACAATCCATCAAGGATCGCTAGACGTTGAACCTTTCGGTCCTAGCCTGCACCTGAAACATGCTCTTGAGACTCTCGATCATATCGAAAGCCCCAACATCTTCAAAATGTTGCTGCAAATCGGGCTCCATATAAGCCAGCATGAGGCGGCTGATCTCGTTTGATTCATCAAGGAGTTTATGGTAGCATTCCTGGTTGTGGTATTAGCGTTATCGGCAGGTTCCTCTAGAAGTGGATACTCTAGAACATGTTTCTTTTTATAATGCTTGAGTACAATTCTCAGATTTCTATACCAGGTGGTGAAGTTTGTTCCATTCGGTTTATCCTTTTCATGAATTGATTTCAATGCAAAGTTGGGTTGAGCAGGTGGTGCCCTTGATCTACAACAGAAAATATGTAATCACTAAGCAATGTGTTTATTTAGAGTAATTCAAGCCTAAACGGAAATACTCCCACTGAAGTTAGCATCCCTCCGCAAACTCTCAGTGATTCAGGATCTGACTAGCGCATGCGACTAGTGAGCTTTAGCATCACTGCTAGCCAACATACCTATTTGGTAAGCAACTCCTTGCTAATCGTATCTCTATATGACTCCTGTCGGTCGGGAAGTGATGTAGGGCGGAACCCTAGGGGCCGATCTTTCATGTTTGGAGAGGATCCCTATGGGGAACATGAAGAACGCGCGGAAGAAAATGAGGGAGATCACGGGGAAGAACAAGAGAAACACTCAACCGGTATAAATATGATCACACAAGTGCTAGATCATCGAGGCACAAAGTAACACGAGATCCAAAGTCAACAAGGGACGATACAAGAGTAACCGTTCTTCTCCGTGAGGAGGTCTTGATTGTCTTCTCCGGATGGAGGCCTTGAATCCGGGTGGATCTTCTCCGAAGAGGTGTGGTCCTCACGAGGAGTAGATCCGGTACGGATGAGCAATGCTCTATCTCAAATGAGCTAAACCAGTGTTAACCCTAGAACGTAGGTGGAGGGGGGTATATATAGTCTACGGGGCGAAGGGGTACATGGGCCGCGGCCCGGAGGCGCTGCACGTTGGCAGGAGGAGGTCGGATGTCCGGGCATCGGGCCGGATGTCCGGGTGCTCGCGAGGGGCCAGATGTCTGGGCTGTCGGGCCGGATTTCCGGGCTGTTGGAGTTGGCCTTGCTGCTCTCTGGATGGACGGGGCCGAATGTCCGGCGGAGGGGCCGGATGTCCGGGGCTTCGGGAGACGCCGGATGTTTGGGGTGACGGCCGGATGTCTGGGCTATCGAGGCAGCCTTATGTGCTCCCTGGACGGCGTGTCCGGATGTCCGGGATGGTGGCCGGATTTCCGGTCCGGTGGCTTGATCATCTTCATGTGCATCCACGGGAGGGTCCTCTTGGTACCTAATCATGCACAACATTCCCGACTTAGGTAGTAGCCATGTCTCGGGAGGATCATATGAGATATCACTAAGGAGAGAAGTCACCTCGGTCTCGAGAGCTCTAGCTCGTGCTCTTGTCATGGGTCCTCTTTGTGCTTGGTGAGACGATGGTAGGTCCATGGGGATGACCGTAGGATGCTCCGCATCATCTCCCCCCCCCCCTTGTGAAAGATCCGACCTCGGATCGAAATCCTCATCACCATGGTATGGGAGAGATCGGTGATGTTGAAGATGTCGCTCACATTGAAGGGTCCATCGGCGCGAGGTAGAAGTTTGGACTTGCGTTTATTGGGGAAACGGTCCTTGCGAAGGTGTAGCCACACGAGATCTCCAGTGTTGAATATCATGGGTTGCTTGTTGACGTTGAGCTTGGTCGCGAGTCATTGTACTTGGCGCTCAATGGTGTGCCTTGTATCCTCATGCATCTTCTTGATGTATCTTGCGCGTGCAATCGCATCCATGTTGGTGCGCTCTTGTAGTGGAAGAGGTAGAATGTCCAATGGGGACAACGGGTTGAAGTCGTAGACGACCTCGAAGGGGGACTTGCCAGTACTCAAATGTCTTGCATGGTTGTAGGCGTACTCGATGTTTGATGTTCTTCTTGATGTTCTTCTTGATCAACACGTGAAGTAGAGTGGAGAGCGTATGGTTCATCACCTCTATTTGGCTGTCGGTTTGAGGATGGTATGCGGATGAGAAGAAAAGCTGGATTCCTAGCTTGGCGCATAGCGTCTTCCAAAAGTAACTCAAGAACTTGACGTCGCGGTCGGAGACGATTGTCTTTGGTACTCCATGGAGTCGCAAGATTTACCTATAAAAGAGATGGGCAACATGTAAAGCATCGTCTATCTTGTTGCAAGGAATGAAATGTGCCATCTTAGAAAATCGGTCCACAACAAAAAACACGGATAATGTCTTCCCATTTTGAGTTCTAGGCAAACCAAGTACAAAATCCATGCTAATGTCTTCCCAAGGTTGATAAGGAATAGGAAGAGGCATGTAAAGACCATGGGATTGAGCTTTAGACTTAGCTTTGCGACATGTAGAGAATCGGTTGGTGAAGCATGAGACGTCGCGGAACATCTTGGGCCAAAAGTAGTTCTTGGAGAGCGTGGCGAAAGTCTTGTCGCGTCCAAAGTGTCCCATGAGTCCGCCTCCATGAGCCTCTTGCAAAAGGAGCAAACGAGGAGAAGACTCAGGAATGCAAAGTTTGTTAGCTCTCATAAGATAACCATCCTTGATGTAATATCGTTCCCAAGATGTATGCGTCAAACACTTAGCATAAGGAGTAGCAAAAGATGGATCATTAGCATACAAGTCTTTTATGTGCTCAAATCCAATAACATTCAACTCAAGTTTAGTGACAAGTGTGATATGCGTGAAAGTGCATCCGCAACTAAATTTTCCTTTCCCTTAATGTACTTGATCACATAGGGGAAAGATTCAATAAATTCACTCCATTTGGCATGACGCTTGTTCAACTTCGTTTGGCCTTTTAAGTACTTTAGCGTTTCATGATCGGTATGGATGACAAACTCATGAGGTCTAAGGTAATGTTCCCAAACATGTAGCACACGCACTAAAGCATACAATTCTTTGTCATAGATGGGATAGTTAAGTTGAGCACCGGAGAGTTTTTCACTAAAATATGCAATGGCTCATTTTTCTTGCATCAAAACTCCGCCCATTCCAGTACCACTTGCATCACAATGAACCTCAAAAGTTTTGTCAAAGTTGGGCAAAGCAAGAATCGGAGCATGAGTAAGCAAAGACTTGAGCTCATCAAAAGCGGTGGATTTCAAAGATCCCCAAACAAAAGGAGCATTCTTCTTACTCAAGGCATGCAAAGGAGCGGCAATAGTGCTAAAATCCTTCACAAAGCAACGATAAAAACCCGCAAGACCAAGAAAGCTATGCACTTGTTGCAAATTGGTGGGTTGGGGCCAAGTTTTAATTGCTTCAATTTTAAATTCATCAACATGGACACCCTTGGAAGAGACAACGAAACCCAAGAAAACAAGTTTGTCAACACCAAACATGCACTTTTTCATGTTGGCATAAAGACGTTCCTTGTGAAGCGTTTGCAAAACAGCCCTAACATGCTTTAGGTGCTCTTTCATGGATTTGCCAAACACAAGAATATCATCAAAGTAAACCACAACAAACACTCCAATATAAGGTCGAAGCACAAAATGCATAAGACGCATGAAAGTACCAGGAGCTTCCGACAAACCCATAGGCATAACCAACCACTCATACAAGCCAAATTTGGTTTTGAAAGCGGTTTTCCATTCATGACCTTCTTGTATGCAGATTTGATAATAGCCACTTTTGTAATCAATTTTTGAGAAAATGGTGGCACCGCTAAGTTCATCAAGCATATCATCTAAGCGAGGAATGGGATGCCTATAACAAACGGTAATAGCATTGATGGGTCTACAATCTGAGAAGATGCGAAAACTACCGTCTTGCTTGGGCACAAGTATAACAGGAATGGCACAAGGGCTTAAGCTTTCGAGTACATGACCGTTGTCGATTAGTTGTTGTACTTGCCATTGGATCTCCTTAGTCTCTTCAGGGTTGACGCGGTACGGAGCTTTGTTGGGTAGGGGCGCTCCGGGGATGAGGTTGATACGATGCTCAATGACTCGAAGAGGAGGTAGACCCGGAGGTAGCTCATCGGGGAAAACATCTTCGAATTCCTGCAAAAGAGATTGAAACACTAAAGGTAGATCGTGAGAGGTGTTAGTTTTTGGGTCCCTATCCTTGCAGACAAGGACAAAGTGCATAGCACTCGATGGGTTCTCACACATTTCTCTCATCTCACTTTTGGTGGCAAATAGGACTAGGTTTTTCTCTCTAGGCGAAGAGGCGCTCAAGTTTGGCTTGTGGCTCTCACTTTCTTTTGAGTGGATCACTTTCTCACTCTTCTCTCCATGATGGGTGGCTTGCTTGTCGTCTATCACTTGACTAGGAGACATAGGTCGTAGCACATATTCCTTCCCTTTCATCTTGAAGCTATAGTGATTGGTACGCCCGTTGTGGATGATGCCGCGGTCGAATTGCCATGGTCGACCAAGAAGGAGGTGGCAAACGGACATCGGGACGACATCACACTCCAAAGTGTCCTCATATGCACCCATTTTGAAGGAGACTTGGACCGTATGCTCAACTCGTATAGTGCCGAAGTCACTTAGCCATTGGACTTTGTATGGGTGCGGGTGCTTTATCTTGACCAATTGAAGCTTGGAGCATAGTTCTTCACTTGCCAAGTTATGGCAACTACCTCCATCAATGATGACCTTGACGGACCTTCCATTGATGCCGGCCTTTGTGTGGAAGATGTGGCATCGTTGGTCTTCCTCTTGTTGATGTTGAAGAATCAAAACTTTGGAGACAACGAGAGCGGGGCTCGAATCCTCATCACAAAAGACTTGATCATCTTCATCCTCGTTCACGTGCCGGTGCATGGCCACTGGCTCAAGAGCTTCCATGTCCTCTTCACTCATGGAGTCATAGGTTCCATCATTGTTGAGGATCATGGTGCGCTTGTTGGTGCATTCGAAAGACTTGTGGCCTCGGTCGCCGCAAGTGAAAAACTTGAAGGAGCTCTTCCTGACGGTCTCATCGGTCGGAGTAGACGATGAAGCATGCGGCTTGAAGTTGCTTGTAGTAGGAGGAAGACGACTTGAGCTTGTCGAAGTTTTCTTGTAACTTGACTTGTCGTTGTTGCTTGTAGATGGCTTAGTTGAGGTAGAAGTTGGAGGAGTCGTTGAAGCTTGGATGTTGGAGAAGCCGTAGGTCTTGGATGAGTACTTGGCGTACTTGAAGTCATCTTGCACTTGACTCTCCGCCTTGCTAGCTTGATGCACAAGCTCAATGAGGTAGGAGTAGGGTTGGAAGTCGGCAATCTTCTTGATGGGATGATTGAGGCCATTCAAGAAGCGTGCCATAGTTTGCTCATCATCTTCTGTGACATTGGCTCGAATCATGGCTATCTCCATTTCCTTGTAGTATTCTTCAACACTCTTTGTTCCTTGCATGATGAGTTGGAGCTTCTTGAAGAGGTCGCGGTTGTAGTAGGTGGGCAGAAAACGTGCTCGCATGACAATTTTCATTTGAGACCAGGTAGTGATGGGTGGTTCACCCCTTGCTTCTTGGCGCTCAAGGACTTGTTCCCACCATATGAGCACATAGTCTTGGAACTCAAGGGATGCCATAGCAATCTTCTTCTCTTCCTCATAGTTCTGCAAACGAAAGATTTTGTCGACCTTCAATGCCCATGATAGGTATTCTTCGTGACCATTGCTTCCATTGAACTTGGGCATTGTGAATTTTAGCTTGCCGTCTTCATTGTGTTGTTGGCGATGGTGATGATGACGCCCTTGATGGTGAGGGTAATCATTCTCATGTTGCTCTTGGTGTGGAGGAAGTCCATGATCAACTTGCTCTTGTTGAACTTGATGTTGTGGAGGAACTTGTCGGGCTTGTGGAGGGGCTTGCGGAACTTGGCGTTACACTCGCGGTTGGTAGTTCTGCTCTTGGATTTCTTCTCGAAGTGCTTCCTCTTGATTGCGCTGCTTTCGGTTGCGGTAGGCAATGGTGCGACTTGATTCTTGAAGGGCACGTTGCACCTCAAGAGCTTGTGCTTCACATTGTTTTTGTTGAAGACGTTGAGCCTCGGCATCTTATTCCTCTTGATGTAGACATGCTCGTTCTTCCTCTTGGCGACGTTGATGTTGTCACTCTTGCGCTTGAGCAAACGCAACTTGGTGTGGTTGAGGACGAAGTACTTGCTCGTCGACTTGCTCCTATGAATGCTTGTCGTGTAGAGGATTGCGAGATGCATAACGGTCTTGACGCGCGGCTCGTCGAAGAGTGTTCGTGTCGATGTACTTGAGACGGAGAAGGTGTCATCGGGGTGTCGACTTGAGCAGCTCCATCTTGAGTATGAAGATGTAGAAGGAGGACGGTTCACCAACAAGGCGCGGATCTTGTCCATCCTTGCATCATTCTCTTGCTTGTGAGCGTCGAGCTTGTTGTCGAAGTAGTCCTTTGTACGTTGCTCGGAGAGTCACAAGTCGGTGGCGAGGTTGTCGATGTGGTCGGTCATCGCTTGTTGCTCTTGATGCAACGCTCGTTGTGCACCAAAGAGGTGGCTCTTGGTGACAAATGATGACATGTCATCGTATTGCTCGATGAAGAGTGGGTTGGTAGAAGTACTTGGCCTATCCATCATTCCAAGCAAAACGTGAGTGGTAGAAAGAGAAGAACATGTACCAATTGTACCTTGACCGATGTTGACGATGAATCAAGTTCACTCAAATGCGGACAATGAAAAGCACTATTGGTACCAATTCTTGTCGGTTCTCACACCTACATAAGTAAAAGCTTATGGTGGAGCTTGGTTAGGATGGTGGCACAAAATTTGATGCAATTGTAAGTGAGCTTCAATAATGTTTGAAAAGATTCACAAATTTGCAAACGCAACAAGTAGACCAAGCAAGTAGTGGTACACGGAAACACACACGCAAACAGATAAGTGGGATTGTGCAAACTAAAAGTGAGCCAAAATGTGGAATACACGAAAATGCTCTTGTTGCACAATACACGAGAGACGCTAGCATGATTGCACAATAGGCGGATATGTAACTTGTGCACAACCTACTAGGCAAAAATGCAACGACCTCTATCCCAAGTATGCTATATGTATGGTATTTCAGTGCTATGATCCAAGATGATCAGATATGACAATCTTAATGTAGTATCATGCTATGGTTCTTGCTTATAAGCTCTTTGCTTATCTTTCCTCTTTGCTTAAAAGCTTGGTTGGGACTTTCACTTTTGAGCTCTTTTCTCATGCAAAACTTCATAAATCAAGATAGCAATTGTGTATGCGATGACAACCTTGTGACACAAAAAGGGATGCGAAGATATGCACCACTATGGTATGGTATGTATGCTAAGGAGTATGATCACTAATGTGCACAAGTCACGTTGCCGGCAATACTCAATAGCTAGCCTCGACGGGTAAGCTACGCAAATGTAAGGCCATGTGGTTATCAATGCAATTGCAAGGTATGACAAAGATGTCGTCGAGGTTACCGTCCTTGGCGATGATGAGACCTTTGCGAAGATGAGCCGTGGTGATGTTGATGTCGAACCGTACCTATATAGCCGAAACACAATAAGACACGGGAACCACAACCCAAAATCTCAAAGACAAAAACGTGTCAAAATCGTCATAGGAGGTAGCGGTGAGCGGTGGTTGTGCTTGCGGAAAGCGGAGGTGATATGCGGAAGTATGCGTGGGCACCGGGCAAAATTGTGCGAAACTATGCAGAAATGGGCGCGGGGAATGGTGTTGCTGCTGCCAGGGACCGGATGTCCGGGCTAGCTGCCAGATGTCCGGGACGCCGGATGTCCGGGGACTCGGGCGGATGTTCGGGCGCCTGGATCGGGGACGAACACGATGAACTCCACAGGAAAAGTGCAACTCCGGGGCAAAATTCGGACGAATTTGTGGATGGAAATTGCGGGAGAGATGGGGAAAGCTAGATCCACTCGATGCAAAGCAGATCCGTGGATCAAATCCAACAAAACTTCATCACACCAACAAATCACAAAAAAAATTGGGGCTATTTTTGGTGGGGAATTTTCGGATTTAGGACAAAAACAACAAAATCAAGCTAGAAAACACGGGGTAGGGGCTCCAAAAACATGATCAACGTGGCTCATGATACCAAGATGATGTAGGGCGGAACCCTAGGGGCCGATCTTCCACGTTTGGAGAGGATCCCTAGGGGAACACGAAGAACGCGCGGAAGAAAACGAGGGAAATCAGGGGGAAGAACAAGATAAACACTCAACCGACACGAATATGATCACACAAGTGCTAGATCATCGAGGCACAAAGTAACACGAGATCCAAAGTCAACAAGGTATGATACAAGAGTAACCGTTCTTCTCTGTGAGGAGGTCTTGATTGTCTTCTCCGGATGGAGGCCTTGAATCCAGGTGGATCTTCTTCAAAGAGGTGCGGTCCCTCACAAGGAGTAGATCCGGTACGGATGAGCAATGCTCTATCTCAAATGAGCTAAACCAATGCTAACCCTAGAACGTAGGTGGAGGGGGAGTATATATACTCTACAGGGCGAAGGGGTACATGGGCCGCGGCCCGGAGGCGCTGCACGCAGGCAGGAGGAGGCCGGATGTCCAGGTGTCTGGCCGGATGTCCGAGCGCTTGCGAGGGGACGGATGTTCGGGCTATCGGGTCGGATGTCCGGGCTATTGGAGTTGGCCTTGCTGCTCTCTGGATGGACGGGGCCGATGTCTGGGCGGAGGGGCCGGATGTCCGGGGCTTCAGGAGACACCAGATGTCCTGGGTCACACCCGAATGTCCGGGCTGTCGGGGCAGCCTTCTGTGCTCCTTGGACGGCGTGTCCGGATGCCCAGGCTGGTGGCCGGATTTCCGGTGCGGAGGACCGGATGTCCGGGCTGGACGCAGAATGTCCGGTCCCTATAGCTTCTGCTACATACTCCTGGCTGTGGTGTCAATCTCCAGGGGCCGGATGTCTGGGGCCATGGCCGGATGTCCGGTGCCTGGAAGCTGTTCTCACCCTCTTCCGTTGGTTCTCTTCTTCCGTGGACTTGGTGGCTTGATCATCTTCATGTGCATCCATGGGAGGGTCCTCTTGGTACCTAATCATGCACAACATTCCGGACTTAGGTAGTAGCCATGTCTCGGGAGGATCATATGAGATATCACTAAGGAGAGAAGTCACCTCGATCTCAAGAGCTCTAGCTCGTGCTCTTGTCATGGGTCCTCTAGGTGCTTTGTGAGACGATGGTAGGTCCATGGGGATGACCGTAGGATGCTCCACATCAGGAAGGTATCTCATATCCCGGCTCCACCTTCTTTTCCACAAGGCCCAAAGCCGTTTTGATAGCCTTGTCAAGTTAACCTGATGCAGTGCATGTCCATGTCCGACACAAACCCTTCATTTCAAGGACACCCAGCAGTACCAGAATTTTATGAGCCCACTACTAGACGTACTTGACGTGCGAAGGTGCAACATCGGGGATGGCAATTCGCTTGATATTCATGAGGGATATTTCTACCATTCTAACATGCATAGAAACAAAGAAGCATAACAATCACAAATAAACACATATTGTGAAATAGTATGGCTCCTTCATGGACGTTCTTCCAGGTCGGCTCCAACTCCGATGACCATCTAGGAACTCCATCTTGTTTGTCACGCTGGGACTCCAAGCCACCAAACTGATCTCTATTATCCAACTACTACAACTAGTAATGAATTTTACATAGAGTCACAAGTCAACACGCAGGTCGTTATACATTATAATGACAGCACTTTGGCTCCTGTCACCTGACAAACATGATACACAGTCCATGTATAATTTACACACATGCATCACATACACATGAGTCATACTATTCACATCAACCCTACAAAACAAAGTTACGCATAGAATCACATTCTACCGGTTTGAGTGATCGTGTACGAAATACAAGGTGCTACTCACATGGCGGTCCTGCTAGCTGGTTAGCGGGTGGGGTTCGAAGGGGCAGCACCCCTCGCGGGTGCGGGCAGCGCCTAACATTTTCGGGAATCACAGATCACATCTGAACTCCAATCACGCTGAATTTTCCGATCTAACCGATCTTATCGATCATCACAAGTCCGATTCGGATTTACGTTTCATTGTTAACCCCGATGGCGGATACCGACTAGTAGGGGTAGGTTGTGTCACGAACTCATCGACTCCCATCATCAGAAAACATTGCCTCATCGATCCCCATGCACAGTTGATCTCATCAACCGTGCACACAGCCGATCTCATCAACGACAACAGATCTCATTTCCCGCCTCCGCATATCTAGTATGCATACGATCTGAATCCAAATCCTATAGCAGAGGCTGTGATACCACTGTTGGGATCTACGGTAGGTTGTGCCGACTGCAAATGAAAATTTCCTACGTGCAGAACAACCAAGAACATGCTACGGGAGATGGATCATAGATCGTTACAACTAGACGCGCAGTGTCGTGCAACAGAAGCAGAGTTGAGGCAACGTGTTCCCGGAGTCATCTCCTCCTTGACGGTCTCCAACATAGACAATCGGATCCCGTGAATAGGTTTGCCAGAGCGGCGCAAGTGCACCGCCTCTAATGGTATCCATGCGTGCAGGAGGAACGTCGTGCGGCGGACTGCTAGGTCTGATCACACAACCGGTGGCGAGTGGAGGCGGCTAGTTGCAACACATGCAAAGCCCTAACAACGGCGCTAAAGCGATTCAACTCAAGTGTGTCGCACCTCCACTATTTATAGGCATCCGTCGCAGGCTCAACAATTGGGCATTGCACGGATCCTAAAGCCCAAAGTCTACTCGGTCGTGTTCCAATTCAGCTCGATCACATCCGACCAGTGTCCTCCGAACCGACCTCGTAGGTTCCTTTCCTTAAGCACGCGACCCCTTAGGTTCTAGTCGGCTTGGTCACATTTCAGATCACCTCCGATTTGCACGGTTGGTAGTGGCCTCTAGCAAGGTGTGCCGGCCACCAAGTAGACTATGAAGCTGGTTAGGTGAACCTGTACAATGTGTCACACTTCTGTTCCCTTTGCCTCACAATATATACTGTCGGGCTCAAGACGAGACTATCATCCTTGTGCTAGCCCGACCACTTTCTCGTTCCAGTGATACCAACCACAAACTAGATTATCTCATAATCCTAGTTGCATGGCCATGCTTCTCCTGGTCGGATCACACGAGGGGTCCAGAGTATATCTCTCCTGATCGGAGGGGCAAATCCCATCTTGCCCGACCATGTCTCGCAGCATGGGACTGGATAAACCCGAAACCTACCTTTGTAACTACCTAGTCACGGAGTATGGTCGGCCCAAAGCAAGTCTGTCACCATCCCGAGTACATGCTTCAGCTCAGGTCTTAGGACATAGAACATGTTGGAAATATGCCCTAGAGGCAATAATAAAAGCATTATTATTATATTTCCTTGTTCATGATAATTGTCTTCTATTCATGCTATAATTGTATTATCCGGAAATCGTAATACATGTGTGAATACATAGACCACAATACGTCCCTGGTGAGCCTCTAGTTGACTAGCTCGTTGGTCAACAGATTGTCATGGTTTCCTGACTATGGACATTGGATGTCATTGACAACAGGATCACATCATTAGGAGAATGATGTGATGGACAAGACCCAATCCTAAGCATAGCACAAGATCGTGTAGTTCGTTTTGCTAGAGTTTTTCAATGTCAAGTATCTCTTCCTTAGACCATGAGATCGTGTAACTCCCGGATACCGTAGGAGTGCTTTGGGTGTACCAAACGTCACAACGTAACTGGGTGACTATAAAGGTACACTACAGGTATCTCCGAAAGTGTCTGTTGGGTTGACACGGATCGAGACTGGGATTTGTCACTCCGTATGACGGAGAGGTATCTCTGGGCCCACTCGGTAATGCATCATCATAATGAGCTCAAAGTGACCAAGTGTTTGGTCACGGGATCATGCATTGCGGTACGAGTAAAGTGACTTGCCGGTAACGAGACTGAACGAGGTATTGGGATACCGACGATCGAGTCTCGGGCATGTAACGTACCGATTGACAAAGGGAATAGTATACGGGGTTGCATGAATCCTCGACATCGTGGTTCATCCGATGACTTCATCGAGGAGCATGTGGGAGCCAACATGGGTATCCAGATCCCGCTGTTGGTTATTGACCTGAGAGCCGTCTCGGTCATGTCTGCGTGTCTCCCGAACCCGTAGGGTCTACACACTTAAGGTTCGGTGACGCTAGGGTTATTAGGAAGACTTGTATGTGATTACCGAATGTTGTTCGGAGTCCCGGATGAGATCCCGGACATCACGAGGAGTTCCAGAATGGTCCGGAGGTAAAGATTTATATATGGGAAGCTGTCACACGGACACCGGAAGGTTTCGGGGGCATATCGGTATTGTACCGGGGCCACCGGAAGGGTTCTGGGGGTCCACCGGGAGGGGCCACCCCTCCCGGGGGGCCACATGGGCTGCATGGGGCAGGAGCCAGTCCCTGGAGGGCTGGGTGCCCCCCCCCCTTGGGCCCATGCGCCTAGGGTTGGGGGGGGAACCCTAGAGGGGGCGCCCCCCTTGCTTGGGGGGCAAGTCCCCCCTCCCTGGCCGCCGCCCCCCCTCTAGATACCATGTAGAGGGGCCGGCCCCCTTGCCCCTTCCCCTATAAATAGAGGGGTGAGGGGAGGGCTGAACACCCAAGCCAAGGCGCAGACCCTCCCCTCCCCAACACCTCTCCTCCTCCGTACGTGCTTGGCGAAGCCCTGTCGGAGTACTGCTGCACCAACAACACCATGCCGTCGTGCTGCCGTTGGAGCTGTCTTCCTCAACCTCTCCTACCTCCTTGCTGGATCAAGACGGAGGAGACTTCGCCTGTACCGTACGTGTGTTGAACGCGGAGGTGTTGTCCGTTCAGCACTTGGTCATCGGTGATCTGAATCACGGCGAGTACGACTCCATCATCACCATCCCCTTGAACGCTTCCGCACTCGATCTACAAGTGGTATGTAGATGCAAACTCACTCCCTTGACTCGTTGCTTAGATGAACTCATAGATGGATCTTGGTGAAACCGTAGAAAAAATTTTAATTTTCTGCAACGTTCCCCAACAGTGGCATCATGAGCTAGGTCTATGCGTAGTTCTCTATTGCACGAGTAGAACACAATTTTGTTGTGGGCGTAGATTTTGTCAACTTGCTTGCCGCTACTAGTCTTATCTTGCTTCAGCGGTATTGTGGGATGAAGCGGCCCGGACCAACCTTACACGTACGCTTACGTGAGACCGGTTCCACCGACTAACATGCACTAGTTGCATAAGGTGGCTGGCGGGTGTCTGTCTCTCCCACTTTAGTTGAAGCGGATTTGATGAAAAGGGTCCTTATGAAGGGTAAATAGAAGTTGACAAGATCACATTGTGGTTATTCGTAGGTAAGAAAACGTTCTTGCTAGAACCCAATTGCAGCCACGTAAAAGATGCAACAACAATTAGAGGACGTCTAACTTGTTTTTGCAGCAATTGTCATGTGATGTGATATGGCCAGAAGTTGTGATGAATGATGAATGATATATTGTGATGTATGAGATCATGTTCTTGTAATAGGAATCACGACTTGCATGTCGATGAGTATGACAACCGGCAGGAGCCATAGGAGTTGTCTTTATTTTTTGTATGACCTACGTGTCATTGAAGAACGCCATGTAAATTACTTTACTTTATTGCTAAACGCGTTAGCCATAGAAGTAGAAGTAGTCGTTGGCGTGACAACTTCATGAAGACACGATGATGGAGATCATGATGATGGAGATCATGGTGTCATGCCGGTGACGAAGATGATCATGGAGCCCCGAAGATGGAGATCGAAGGAGCTATATGATATTGGCCATATCATGTCACTATTATATAATTGCATGTGATGTTTATTATGTTTATGCATCTTGTTTACTTAGAACGACAGTAGTAAATAAGATGATCCCTTACAAAATTTCAAGAAGTGTTCTCCCCTAACTGTGCACCGTTGCTAAAGTTCGTCGTTTCGAAGCACCACGTGATGATCGGGTGTGATAGATCCTTACGTTCACATACAACGGGTGTAAGACAGTTTTACACATGCAAAACACTTAGGGTTAACTTGACGAGCCTAGCATGTATAGACATGGCCTCGGAACACGGAGACCGAAAGGTCGAACACGAGTCGTATGGAAGATACGATCAACATGAGAATGTTCACCGACGATGACTAGTCCGTCTCACGTGATGATCGGACGGCCTAGTCGACTCGGATCGTGTAACACTTAGATGACTAGAGGGATGTCTAATCTGAGTGGGAGTTCATTAAAATAATTTGATTAGATGAACTTAATTATCATGAACTTAGTCTAAAACTTTTTGCATAATATGTCTTGTAGATCAAATGGCCAACGCTCATGTCAACATGAACTTCAACGCGTTCCTAGAGAAAACCAAGCTGAAAGATGATGGCAGCAACTATACAGACTGGGTCCGGAACCTGAGGATCATCCTCATAGCTGCCAGGAAACAATATGTCCTAGAAGGACCGCTAGGTGACGCTCCCGTCCCAGAGAACCAAGACATTATGAATGCTTGGCAGTCTCGTGCTGATGATTACTCCCTCGTTCAGTGTGGCATGCTTTACAGCTTAGAACCGGGGCTCCAAAAGCATTTTGAGCAACACGGAGCATATGAGATGTTCAAGGAGCTGAAACTAGTTTTCCAAGCTCATGCCCGGGTCGAGAGATATGAAGTCTCCGACAAGTTCTATAGTTGTAAGATGGAAGAAAATAGTTCTGTCAGTGTGCACATACTCAAAATGTCTGGGTTGCACAACCGCCTGTCCCAGCTGGACATTAACCTCCCGGATGAGGCGGTCATTGACAGAATCCTTCAGTCGCTCCCACCAAGCTACAAGAGCTTTGTGCTGAACTACAATATGCAGGGGATGGTGAAGACCATTCCTGAAGTATTTTCAATGCTGAAGTCAGCAAAGGTTGAAATCAAGAAAGAACATCAAGTGTTGATGGTCAATAAGACCACTAAGTTCAAGAAGGGCAAGGGTAAGAAGAACTTCAAGAAGGACGGCAAAGATGTTGCCGCACCCGGTAAGCCAGTTGCCGGGAAGAAGTCAAAGAATGGACCCAAGCCTGAGACTGAGTGCTTTTATTGCAAGGGGAAGGGTCACTGGAAGCGGAACTGCCCCAAATACTTAGCGGATAAGAAGGCTGGCAACACCAAAGGTATATTTGATATACATGTAATTGATGTGTACCTTACCAGTACTCGTAGTAACTCCTGGGTATTTGATACCGGTGCCGTTCCTCATATTTGTAACTCACAGCAAGAGCTGCGGAATAAGCGGAGACTGGCGAAGGACGAGGTGACGATGCGCGTCGGGAATGGTTCCAGGGTCGATGTGATCGCCGTCGGCATGCTACCTCTACATTTACCTACGAGATTAGTTTTGAACATTAATAATTGTTATTTGATGCCAAGTTTGAGCATGAACATTGTATCTGGATCTCGTTTAATACGAGATGGCTACTCATTTAAATCCGAGAATAATGGTTGTTCTATTTATATGAGAGATATGTTTTATGGTCATGCCCCGATGGTCAATGGTTTATTCTTAATGAATCTCGAGCGTAATGTTACACATATTCATAGCGTGAATACCAAAAGATGTAAAGTTGATAATGATACTCCCACTACTTGTGGCACTGCTGCCTTGGTCACATTGGTGTCAAGTGCATGAAGAAGCTCCATGCTAATGGACTTTTGGAGTCTCTGGATTATGAATCATTTGACACATGCGAACCATGCCTCATGGGCAAGATGACCAAGACTCCGTTCTCCGGAACAATGGAGCGAGCGACCAACTTGTTGGAAATCATACATACCGATATGTGCGGTCCAATGAGCGTTGAGGCTCGCGGAGGATATTGTTATGTTCTCACTCTCACTGATGACTTGAGTAGATATGGGTATGTCTACTTAATGAAACACAAGTCTGAGACTTTTGAAAAGTTCAAGGAATTTCAGAATGAGGTAGAGAATCAACGTGACCGAAAGATAAAATTCTTATGATCGGATCGTGGAGGAGAATATTTAAGTCACGAATTTGGTACACACTTAAGAAAATGTGGAATCGTTTCACAACTCACGCCACCTGGAACACCTCAGCAAAACGGTGTGTCCGAACGTCATAATCGCACTCTATTGGATATGGTGCGATCTATGATGTCTCTTACCGATTTACCGCTATCATTTTGGGGATACGCTCTAGAGACAGCTACATTCACTTTAAATAGGGCACTGTCTAAATCCGTTGAGACGATACCGTATGAATTATGGTTTGGGAAGAAACCTAAGCTGTCATTTCTAAAAGTTTGGGGATGCGATGCTTATGTCAAGAAACTTCAACCTGAAAAGCTCGAACCCAAGTCGGAAAAATACGTCTTCATAGGATACCCTAAAGAAACCATTGGGTATACCTTCTACTTAAGATCCGAGGGAAAGATCTTTGTTGCCAAGAACGGATCCTTTCTGGAAAAAGAGTTTCTCTCGAAAGAAGTAAGTGGGAGGAAAGTAGAACTCGATGAAGTACTACCTCTTGAACGGGAAAGTAGTGCAGCTTAGGAAAATGTTCCTGTGATGCCTACACCAACTGAAGAGGAAAATAATGATGATGATCAAGGTACTTCGGATCAAGTTGCTACTGAACTTCGTAGGTCCACAAGGACACGTTCCGCACCAGAGTGGTACGGCAACCCTGTCCTGGAAATCATGTTGTTAGACAACGGTGAACCTTCGAACTATGAAGAAGCGATGGCGGGCCCAGATTCCAACAAATGGCTAGAAGCCATGAAATCCGAGATAGAATCCATGTATGAAAACAAAGTATGGACTTTGACTGACTTGCCCGATAATCGGCGAGCGATAGAAAACAAATGGATCTTTAAGAAGAAGACGGACGCGGATGGTAATGTCACCATCTATAAAGCTCAACTTGTCACTAAGGGTTATCGGCAAGTTAAAGGGATTGACTGCGATGAGACTTTCTCTCCCTTAGCGAAGCTTAAGTCCATCTGAATCATGTTAGCAATTGCCGCATACTATGATTATGAGATATGGCAGATGGACGTCAAGACGGCATTCCTTAACGGGCATCTTAAGGAAGAACTGTATATGATGCAGCCGGAGGGTTTTGTCGATCCTAAGAATGCTAACAAAGTATGCAAGCTCCAGCGATCCATTTATGGGCTGGTGCAAGCATCTCGTAGTTGGAACATTTGCTTTGATGGAATGATCAAAGCGTTTGGGTTTATGCAGACTTATGGAGAAGCCTGTGTTTACAAGAAAGTGAGTGGGAGCTCTGTAGCATTTCTCATATTATATGTAGATGACATACTTTTGATGGGAAATGATATAGAATTCTTGGACAGCATTAAGGCCTTCTTGAATAAGTGTTTTTCAATGAAGGACCTTGGAGAAGCTGCTTATATATTAGGTATCAAGATCTATAGAGATAGATCAAGACGCCTCATAGGTCTTTCACAAAGCACATACCTTGATAAGATTTTGAAGAAGTTCAAATTGGATCAGTCCAAGAAGGGGTTCTTGCCTGTATTGCAAGGTGTGAGATTGAGCTCGGCTCAATGCCCGACCACGGCAAAAGATAAAGAAGAGATGAGCGTCATCCCCTATGCCTCAGCCATAGGATCTATTATGTATGCCATGCTGTGTACCAGACCTGATGTAAACCTTGCCGTAAGTTTGGTAGGAAGGTACCAAAGTAATCCCGGCAAGGAACACTGGACAGCGGTCAAGAATATCCTAAAGTACCTGAAAAGGACGAAGGACATGTTTCTCGTTTATGGAGGTGACGAAGAGCCCGTCGTAAAGGGTTACGTCGATGCTAGCTTCGACACAGATCTGGATGACTCTAAGTCACAAACCAGATACGTGTATATGTTGAATGGTGGAGCAGTAAGCTGGTGCAGCTGCAAGCAGAGCGTCGTGGCGGGATCTACATGTGAAGTGGAGTACATGGCAGCCTCGGAGGCAGCACATGAAGAAATTTGGGTGAAGGAGTTCATCACCGACCTAGGAGTCATACCCAATGCGTCGGGGCCGATCAAACTCTTCTGTGACAACACTGGAGCTATTGCCCTTGCCAAGGAGCCCAGGTTTCACAAGAAGACCAGGCACATCAAGCGTTGTTTCAACTCCATCTGTGAAAATGTTCAAGATGGAGACATAGATATTTGCAAAGTACATGCAGATCTGAATGTCGCAGATCCGTTGACTAAACCTCTCTCGTGAGCAAAACATGATCAACACCATAACTCTATGGGTGTTCGATTCATCACAATGTAACTAGATTATTGACTCTAGTGCAAGTGGGAGACTGTTGGAAATATGCCCTAGAGGCAATAATAAAAGCATTATTATTATATTTCCTTGTTCATGATAATTGTCTTTTATTCATGCTATAATTGTATTATCCGGAAATCGTAATACATGTGTGAATACATAGACCACAATACGTCCCTGGTGAGCCTCTAGTTGACTAGCTCGTTGGTCAACAGATAGTCATGGTTTCCTGACTATGGACATTGGATGTCATTGACAACAGGATCACATCATTAGGAGAATGATCTGATGGACAAGACCCAATCCTAAGCATAGCACAAGATCGTGTAGTTTTTTTTGCTAGAGTTTTTCAATGTCAAGTATCTCTTCCTTAGACCATGAGATCGTGTAACTCCCGGATACCGTAGGAGTGCTTTGGGTGTACCAAACGTCACAACGTAACTGGGTAACTATAAAGGTACACTACAGGTATATCTGAAAGTGTCTGTTGGGTTGACACGGATCGAGACTGGGATTTGTCACTCCGTATGATGGAGAGGTATCTCTGGGCCCACTCGGTAATGCATCATCATAATGAGCTCAAAGTGACCAAGTGTTTGGTCACAGTATCATGCATTGCGGTACGAGTAAAGTGACTTGCCGGTAACGAGACTGAACAAGGTATTGGGATACCGACGATCGAGTCTCGGGCATGTAACGTACCGATTGACAAAGGGAATAGTATACGGGGTTGCTTGAATCCTCGACATCGTGGTTCATCCGATGACTTTATCGAGGAGCATGGGGGAGCCAACATGGGTATCCAGATCCCGCTGTTGGTTATTGACCTGAGAGCCATCTCGGTCATGTCTGTGTGTCTCCCGAACCCGTAGGGTCTACACACTTAAGGTTCGGTGACGCTAGGGTTATTAGGAAGACTTGTATGTGATTACTGAATGTTGTTCGGAGTCCCGAATGAGATCCCGGACGTCACGAGGAGTCCCGGAATGGTCCGGAGGTAAAGATTTATATATGGGAAGCTGTCATACGGACACCGGAAGGTTTCGGGGGCATATCGGTATTGTACCGGGGCCACCGGAAGGGTTCGGGGGGTCCACCGGGAGGGGCCACCCCTCCCGGGGGGCCACATGGGCTGCGTGGGGTAGGAGCCAGCCCCTGGAGGGCTGGGCGCGCCCCCCCTTGGGCCCATGCGCCTAGAGTTGGGGGGGAACCCTAGAGGGGGCGCCCCCCTTGCTTGGGGGGCAAGTCCCCCCTCCCTGGGCGCCGCCCCCGCTCTAGATCCCATCTAGAGGGGCCGGCCCCCCTTGCCCCTTCCCCTATAAATAGAGGGGTGAGGGGAGGGCTGAACACCCAAGCCAAGGCGCAGCCCCTCCCCTCCCCAACACCTCTCCTCCTCCGTACGTGCTTGGCGAAGCCCTGTCGGAGTACTACTGCACCAACAACACTACGCTGTCGTGCTGCCGTTGGAGCTGTCTTCCTCAACCTCTCCTTCCTCCTTGCTGGATCAAGATGGAGGAGATGTCGCCCGTACAGTACGTGTGTTGAACGTGGAGGTTTTGTCCGTTCAGCACTTGGTGATCGGTGATCTGAATCACGGCGAGTACGACTCCATCATCACCATCCCCTTGAACGCTTCCGCACTCGATCTACAAGTGGTATGTAGATGCAAACTCACTCCCTTGACTCATTGCTTAGATGAACTCATAGATGGATCTTGGTGAAACCGTAGAAAAAAATTTAATTTTCTGCAACGTTCCCCAACAGAACGTATGTTGTACAAGAGACTCACAGATTACATATCGCTGCGTCTCATAGTTGGGTCTGTCCAACTCGGACCTTATCTCGACTCGGATTCGACTAAGTCAAATCCGACCAGATCCTTTCGAGTCCATATTATCCGGTTAGCATCCAATGCTCCATGGCTAGTGAGACCGAGCCATCCACCGTGTCATATGCTAGTCTAGTTCGACGTGTGCCCACACGTCACTTGCGATTAGGGACAATTTAGGATGTATCATAGAACACAAGATCTCACAGACAAGTCACGTACTTGACTACAAGTATCATTGATTACATCCAAGGACTATCTTTACTCATAAACACATAGGAAATATCATCATACATGATTGCCTCTAGGGCATGTCTCCAACAAGATAATCTTTTTGGCATTTGATCAATAAAAGGCAAACGATAATGATCTTTTCTAGTTGCTTTTTTTAATTTTCTTAAATCAATTACCATTCTATAGCCGGTGACAATTCTTTGTGAATAAGTTCATTCTTATCATTAGGAACAACAGTAATACCTCCCTTCTTATGGACATGATGAACAGGACTTTCCCATCTACTTTCAGCTATAGGATAGATTATACGTGCTTCCAAAAGTTTCAGTATTTCTGTTCTTACCACTTCTTTCATCTTCGGATTTAACCGACGTTGGTGGTCAACAACGGGTTTAGCATCAGGTTCCATATTAATCTTGTGTTGACATAGAGCGGGACTAATGCCCTTAAGATCATCAAGAGTATATCCAATAGCAGCTCGGTGCTTCCTTAGAACTTTCAATAATCTTTTATCTTCATGTTCTGAAAGGTAGCACAAATAATAATAGGATATACCTTTTTCTCATCAAGATAAGCATATTTCAACATGGCTGGCAATTGTTTAAATTCAAACACAGGATCACCTTTAGGTGGAGGTGGACCTCCTAGAGTTTCAATGGGAAGATTGTGTTCAAACAAGATTCTATTAATTTCATTTCTTTCATGCATATGCAAATCATTTTCATGGTCTAGCAAATATTGTTCTGAAGGATCAGTAGGAGGTATAGCAATAGAAGCAAGACCAATAATCTCATCCTTACTAGGCAAATCTTTCTTATGCGGTTTTCTACTAAACTTAGACACATTTAACTCATGAGATTCATCACCAAAGCTAACACCGACAGTTTGTTTCTCACAATCTATTTTAGCATTAATGGTGTTCAAGAAAGGTCTACCAAAGATAATGGGACGGTCGGTGTCAAAACCGGCGGATCTCGGGTAGGGGGTCCCGAACTGTGCGTCTAGGCGGATGGTAACAGGAGACAAGGGACACGATGTTTTACCCAGGTTCGGGCCCTCTTGATGGAGGTAAAACCCTACGTTCTGCTTGATTAATATTGATGATGTGTGTTACAAGAGTAGATCTACCACGAGATCAAGGAGGCTAAACCCTAGAAGCTAGCCTATGGTATGATTGTTGTTCGTCCTATGGACTAAAGCCATCCGGTTTATATAGACACCGGAGAGGGCTAGGGTTACACAGAGTCAGTTACAATGGTAGGAGATCTACATATCCGTATCGCCAAGCTTGCCTTCCACGCCAAGGAAAGTCCCATCCGGACATGGGATGAAGTCTTCAATCTTGTATCTTCATAGTCTTGGAGTCCGGCCGATCACGATAGTTCGGCTATCCGGACACCCCCTAGTCCGGAACTCCCTCAGTAGCCCCTGAACCATGCTTCAATGACGACGAGTCCGGCGTGCATGTTGTCTTCGGCATTTCAAGGCGGGTTCTTCCTCCGAATAATTTATAGAAGATTGTGAATACCAGGATAGTGTGCGGCTCTGCAAAAATAAATTCCACGTACCACCGCAGAGAGAATAATATTACACAAGTTCAATCTGCTAACATATTTTGTGGCGTGATGCCACACCATTACCAAGCCTTTACTCAAATTGTTTTTATTGTTCCACCTCAGCGTGTTTAGCGAAGCGGTTTCCTTGGCACGTCTTGTCGAAGTAGAGATCATGTTCCCCTTATTCCAGGATTCCCATCAATACGGACGTGGGTAACCCAACCGCGCCATTGATTGCGGCGCTTGGGAGATAAGCGAGTTTTATCAGGCCGGTGGGGACGCATGTTTGTGTCCGCCCATATAAGGGGATAAAGGTCCAACCCTTTTACCTACGCCTTCTTCCTCCTTGGCTTATCCAATTCCGCGAACTCGAGCTCCAGCGCCCAAGTCCGCACTTCTCACCTCAACCTTCTCCAACTATGTCCAGAGCGGGAGGCAAGTGGATGGCCTCCTCCGTCACGGAGGGGCAGATCCAGAAGCTGCGCGACGCCGGATATTTGTCCAGCAACATCGCGCACCGGCTCCCCGACGAGGGAGAGCTCATTCCCACCCCCAGGCCCCATGAGAGGGTAGTATTTCTTCCCCATTTCCTCCGCGGACTGGGCTTCCCACATCATCCGTTTGTCCGGGGGCTCATGTTCTACTACGGCCAAGATTTCCATGATCTGGCCCCGAATTTCATCCTCAACATCTCGGCGTTTATCGTCGTGTGCGAGGCCTTCCTCTGCATCCAGCCCCACTTCGGCTTGTGGCTCAAGACCTTCAGTGTCAAGCCGAAGGTTGTGAAGGGCAGCCAAGCGGAGTGCGGAGGCGCCATGGTGGGCAGGATGTCCCACGTTACCTGGCTGGAGGGCACTTTCGTGGAAACCATTAAGGGGTGGCAATCGGGGTCGTTCTACATTACCGAGCCACGTGACCCTGACTGGGCAGCGGCCCCCGAATTCAGACCTGGCATCCCCACACGGCTCACCTCCTGGAAAGAGAGTGGCCGGATCTGAGGCGATTCGGAGGAGCTGACAAGACTCCAAGCCTGTATCCAAAAGCTGGTGGACAAGAAGCTCAAGCTTGTCAACGTAGTCCAGGTCATCCTCATCCGCCGGATTCTCCCGTGCCAACAACGGGGTTTCAACATGTGGGAGTTCGATCCGGCGCAGCACCAAACTCTGAGCGGGCTCTTCGACACTACGTACGAAGATGTCTGGAAGGTGTTGTTCAAGGGCGCCGAGGCTCCCGCATCTGCTACCGAAGATCGTGGATTCCGCTCGTAGCGTCCGGCTGACGAGGTAAGTGATTTTGCCACTTGTTTTGCATAGTTTGACTCTATGCGGGATCTAAACTCCCTTTACCTTTGCCAGGAATGACTAGCGAAGGCCGAACAGACTATCTATCCGGCCCCATTCCCAGAGGACCCAGTGGACGCCCGCCTAACGGGGCTGCTGGCTCCGGCACCCCACATGGTGCCGGAGAAGAAGGCCAAGAAGAAGGCCACGAGGACTCCGAAGAGTTCCCGTTTTCAGGTGCTATCGGATGATGAATCCGAGGCCGACTCCTCCCACCAAGGCGAGGAGGAGAAGAAGAAAGCCTCTCCCCTAGCGGGGGGAGGGAAGAAAAGGAAGGCCTCCCCAACAAGGGAGGCCGAAGGGTCCAAGAAGGGAAAAACTCTTCCCCCGGACTGCTCCGCCAACACTAGTGACGACGACGAGGACTGGCCTCCAAGGGCCAAGCCCCTGGCGAGATCGTAAGTATCCGGACTCCCGAATAACTTCAAGGTTTTTCCTTTTCGCCACATAATGTCTTTCTAATGTCACATACAACCCTGCAGTCCGCCCAAGGATGATCTTCCCGCTTCGTCGAGCGGGTCCTTAGGTGCGTCGGATATGGACTCTCTTCCGACTGCCTCCACCCCCCGTGCCGCGGATGATGCCGAGGTGGGATCCCAGGAAGGGACCCACCAGGAGGAGGAGGCCCCGGAGGTGTCACAGGACAACCTCCCGGACTTTGCACTGGACTCGGCCCCGGAACCCACAGTGGCTTCGGAGTCAGGCGGGCGACCCCTTCGCAAGAAGGGCAAGACCGTGACGCCGACTGCCTCCGTCCAACCGGAGGTGCCGGATAATTTGCTGGAGGCGCTCAATGGCGCCTCCATCGAAGAGGAACACCGCACTGTTATGAGTGCGGTGATTCAAAAGGTTCAGCTCGCCAAGAGTGGGCTGACCAAAGCCCGCAGCAGCCTTCTAACAGGCTTTGAGGTAAGAATTTCAATATGTATAAAATGGTACCGCATAGACAGTAGCCCCTGATGCTCGGTTCGGTGTTCGGAAAGAAAAGACGGACTGAGGATCTAAAAAGATATACGCAGGAGTCATAATAAATATGTCAATATGGGATTGCAGGCTGCGCTGCTGACCTCTGCCGCACTGACTGCGGAGGTCAATACGTTGAAGGAAAGCCTCGAGCGGTCCGAGAATGAGCTCGGCCGTGCCAAGAAGCAGCTCGAGGACGAGGAAGGTGAGTAACACCTTACTAAAATTGTACCTTACAGAAAAGGATTTTGGTTGGAAAAAGAATGACAAGGATAATGTGGGTATTGCAGGGGCCACTAACGAGGTGGCGACCCTGAAAGAGGCGGTGGCCACGGCCGAATGCAATGCGGCCGCGGAGCGCACCGAGCGAGAGAAGCAGGAGGCGCGGGTGGCGGAGGTACAGCAAGAGCTCTAGGATCTCATGAAAAAACATGAGAGCCTGGAGCGTGACTCGAAGACTCAAGAGTCTGAGCTTGCAATGGCTCTTGAGAGTGCCAAAGCCGCTAAGGACGAAGCCTACAAGGCCCTCCAGGAGATTGAGGCGGTGAAGAAAATAGCAGCGGGTAAGGCATTTTTCATGCAAAGTAAGCATGTGAGTGTTAATTACCTGTTGCTTACCAGAATTCGGAGCTCTCCAGGAGCGTTCGCAGATCTTCCTCGCAGCGTGTCCGATGCTGCCGCGTTCTACCGGGCCGAGAAGGGGAGCTCGACGGAGAAGGTCTTCTGGTCTCAGTATGCTGAGGCCGGACATCCGGTGCCCCTTAGCGACCAGCTGAAGCAGCTGGTCGAGCTCCACAAGGCGGCCGAACATGCCATGAAGGGCCTCATACTTCGGCTGTGGCCTAAGGAGGCCATGCCTGGGATCTACTTCGGCCTGGTGCGGCGGCTGGTGGATGCGTGCTCGTGGGTTGAAGTCATCAAGCACTCCGCCTGTATTGAAGGTGCCCGTCGGGCCCTTGCCCGCGCAAAGGTGCACTGGGGGAAGATGGATGCCCAGAAACTCGTGACGGACCCGCCACCAGAGGGCAAGGAGCATCGCACGCCCGAGATGTATTATAAGAGTGTGCTGAAGGACGCCCGCACTATTGCGGGTGAGTGCTCCAAAGATGTAATATTTGAGTAGACTCGCATTTTGTTATCCTGTGCGCTGAAAACTTAGTTCATATGCGCTAAGCAACACTTGTTAATTTAAAATATTACCTTTTGTGCGGATGTTTATCAAATCTGAGAGATGGCAAGTCGTCGGCTTCAGCCCCCATGCCACGAGTGCTGGGGTGTTCGGGATAAACTTGAGCACTCTTGTTCCCATTTTTGGGTCCATCTAGGGAGGCGCTCAACACAGCGAACAAGGCAACCGGACTTATAATGCTTGAACACTCTCACTTAGCCATAGAATTCTATAATTTTAAATTTCGGCGAAGCCCCTAGTGTTCGGAAGGCCGAATTTGGGGCGCTATCCACGCCTGGGCCGGACAAGATCCGGCTCCTCGCTCTAAGCGGCATAAGTCTTTAAGGACTGGAAAAAAACCTCTCGAACAGCGACCGGCTCTCGCCTCATCATGACGGTCAGTTTTAGCTTTCTCCACTGAGGCGTTAACCCAGCTCAACTGGGGCGCAATCGCAGTGGTTCTCCCAGTGCTACCTTAGCCGATACAACGGAACGTAAGGTACCAAAACATGGGAGCCGGGCAAACCCAACTATTGACCCAAGACATGATTCAGAGCCGATGCATATAATGCTATAAGTTCGGGGTGCCGCACTTGTGAAAGTGTTCGGACTTATCACACCATGAAGCGGGAAACATAAGCCCCTGGTGTGTTTTTAACCATACCAAAGTGTACGGATGCGACATGTCGTAAATGAACATATGTATAAAAAGGAAATGCAATTATAAGCAAAAAGGTGCTGCATTGTTTTATTCAAGAAGTGCTGCTATGAATGCAGAATGATACAAATAGTGTGATAAGAAAGGTACGGGACTGTTAAACATGCCCCCCACCATGGGGCCCACGCACGGTGGTGTTGAGTTCTTAGAGGGATCTCAACCAGGGATGAAGAAGCTCGCAGTTTTGATCGGATAAAGAAGAGCCGGCGCAAAAAGACCAAAGGAAAGTCAATCTCCGTGGTTGCATTATCCTACAAGGGCACGCGAGTCCCAAGAAGATTCATCGCGGCGGCAGCAGGCAGAGCCAAAAGATCAAGTCACATCAATATACAGTAGCAAATACGTCCAACCGGCGTCAAGTCAAAATCGATCTGGCAGGAGACCTCATCGGGAAGTACTACTTTTTCATAATAGGGAAATCTGGCCCGTGAAAAAAAAGGAAGGAATTCCACGACCCGAAGAGGGACGTGGGACACGGACTCGGTTTGGCTTCGCTGGCTTAACGTAGGACATGGAATCGGTTTCGCCTCGCTAGCCACCGCACCGGCCTCGTTTCCACCTCTGCCGCACGTCATCACAGTCTTGAGTCGCCGCCTCCATGGCTGGCCTCGCCTCGCCCTCGCAGAGTCCCTAGGCCCAGCTTGCATCCGCCGTGGTTGACCCGGCCCTTCAAGAGCTAGAAGTGGCCCGCATTAGTACAGGTACCCTTGGTGCACGAGGTCAGTGGTCACCGGTGAACCAGCCAGAAGCCAGTAGCACCAAGATCGCGTGTGCATGTCTGTTTTACTACCATGACTACCTCAACCAAGGCACACGTCTCATCCCCCAAGGAAAAAAGAAAAAAAACCGTGAAGAAGCAATCAGAGTACTCAAAGTTACTGCCTACGGACGTAATCAGGTGCATTTGTCTCCGTTAAATTGCTCTGCGTATTAAATTTTCACTATACAAAATATATGTGGTCTACTCGTGCTATTTTATACTCGCAGATCTATTCAGCTCAAGATTTTTTGCTGGCATTTTTTATTGCGTCGTTTTCAACGATCTTCCAAGTCGCCGCTTTGCTGGCCCTACAGCCCTAAAACCACCGGCTGCTATCACCAGATCCGCTCGTTAGTTGGTTCCACTCCGCTACGCTGGAACCATAGCGTTTAAACCGCCTCTGTCAGGGGAACGCCAGCTTCAAGTCCCGAGGGAATCGGTACCGCTGCTACTGTGTCCTACAAGATCTAAGGAATAAACCAACGTGACTAGTGCTGGTACTCCATATTGGGCTGATTTTCTTCGGAGATCAGTTTGCATGAAGTACATACATGTGGAAGCCAGCTACGCACTAATGGCCATGCCCACATGCGTCCAAAAAATAAATCAGGTGTTATTTCTCCTATGCATTTTCTTAGTATATTTTAATTACTCTGAGCACAACTACTCTGCTCTATGGTATTCTATGCAGGAGAATTATTCATTACAAAGTGGTGTTATACCACGGATGCACGTTCGGCCGTACCGCGCGGCTTCACGGACAGGCGTGTCATGGTGCGGTTTACATCAACGTGCCGGCTGACTCGCCCGTCCGCGCCGCAGTACAGTGCCACAGACGACTCGCCCGCCCGCCCTCGCGACCGGTTCACGCGTCCGCATCAGCTTAAAACGAGGAGGACAATTTGCTCGTCCGCACCGGCTTACAACGCCGCGGCCGATTCATCTGTCTACTCCTGCCGCCGATTCACCAGTGAGTGCTTTCAGCTTCACCTAGTGATCATCAAGTTCATGGAGGATTGTTTTCGGCCCAAACAAATCAGGTGATATCCATCCAAGTTTGTTTTATTAGCACATGTTGTTTTGGTCAAAGAACGAGTTTATCTTTGCCTTGGTCTGCAATATTGTTTATGCAGGGCAATTATTTATGACAAAAGGTGATATTATACCGCGGCGATGGAAGCATGCCAACATCTTTTGGCACAGGTGGTCATCGTTACTCAACGGACTCCCACACCGGCTTACAACGCCGTGGCCGTCTCTCGCGACCGCGCCGGCTTACAACGCCGTGACCGTCTCTCGCGACCACGCCTGTTTACAACACGAAGGACAACTTGCTCGTCCGCATCGGTTTACAACACCGCGGCCGGACCATCCGACTGCTCGTCTGGCCGGCTCGGCCGTGATTAATTTTAGCATCACTGTGGTGATCATAAACTCCATGGCGGATAATTTCCGGCCTAACACATCAGGTGATATCTATCTAAAATGTATTTTATTAGTGCATATTATTTTTGTCAAAGAGCAGTTTATCTTTGCCTTGGTCTGCAATATTGTATGCAGGACAATTATTCATTATAAATGTGGTTTATACCATGGGTACGAAGCACGCGCTGGCAACGTCCTGCGCGGTGTTCGTCCGTGCCATATTACCCGGTGAATGGACGCATGCAAGAGGCCGCCTTTACGGCCCGGTTTACATCAGCTTGCCGGGACCGTGCCTGCGTTTGACTCGCCCGTCTGAACCGGTTTACAACACCGTGGCCGGTTCATCTGCCCAAGCCACCTCTAATACCGTGGACGACCTGGTCTACATCAACATACCGGGCCGCACTTGTCTGCATGAGCTGTTTATTGAGTATGAGCAAGTCATAGCTTGGGTAGCCCGGTTTTTCTTTCAACAAATTGGAGGCGAATTATCATCAACCGCCATCTGCATTGGATGGCTCAATGGAGAGGCACACGAGTCGCTGCCAATACAGTTTGGTTAAACTTCAAAGAGCCAGTTGGAAGGAACCATTGGCCGAGTTGCTGACACGGCTCATACGGGATGATTTATAACCCGCTGTAGTCATCACAACCTTCTGTGGATTCACATCGTGTTATCAACACCAATGATATACAAGTTATGCCGGTTTATATCGCGGTCAAATATGGAGAGTTTCAAGCCAACTCCTCGAGTCACCTTGAGACTCGGGGGCTACGATGACATGACTAAGCAAATCTTGCCAGTTTTAGCAAATTTAAAGAACCCCAGGACGATGGAGGGAAAGATAACCCGGTCCCGGAGGCTACTGTTATTTGAAGGCCGTCAGAAAATTTCCGGCTTAGTAAGTATATGACAGTTACAAAATCCCGGCTCAATGAAGAAGTTCCGGATCATCAGAAAGGATTCCGGTTTAAAATCCGGCTCAAGGGAAGTCAGTCTCACTGAAGCTCTCAAGTATCCGGTTTATGATCCGGTTCAAGGGAAATATATTCTACCACAAAGCTCTCAAGCGCTCAAATCCGGTTTAAGAATTTTTGGTTCAAAAAGGAATTAACTTCTCGCAAGTTCGAGTTGACAGGCCATCAGAAAATTTCCGGCTGAAAATGAAGATTCCGGTTTAAGATCCGGTTCAAGGTAAATTTATCTCTCACAACGTTTTGAAACTTTCACATCCGGTTTAAACTTCCGGTTCAAAAAATTAATCTCTCGCAAGTTTGAGTTCTCAGAAAAATTAAAGGTTGCCAAAGAACTTGCTGCCATGATACGCGGTTCAAACATGGGTATCATGCCTTATTGGCTTATCATATTATTGATCACTTGGGGGCTTGGTCATGTCTGAACCGTAGCTACACCTCTTGATCGGCGCAATGCCACAACATCACTTGGGGGCTTTTTGGTCATGTCCGAACCATAGCAACACCTTTTGATAGGCGAAAGCCACCAGATCACATGGGGACATGGTCAAGTCTGAACCAGTCATGCCTCTTGATCGGCCTAAGGCCATAGAGTCACTTGGGGGCTTGGTCGAACCCGAACCATTGCCACGCGACTTGATCGGCATAATTCCACGGTTTTAGTTGGGGACCTGGCTGACTTAAACCATAGCTACACCTTATTGGGAGCTTAGTCGTGTTCGACCATGGTAACACCATCTGATTGCCTCAATAAAGCCTCTTTTTTCAAATGGTTTTATCATTGCCTTTGCTTCCATATTTTTCATAACTGTTATTTGATTTTTGTTGCGTTTTTAACCGACATTGCTAATCCGTTTCAAACTGTCAATTACAAATTGGCGGAACACGGTCAAGTCCTAATCCGGAGACTATCTGCCCGGTTTGATTTTATGTTCCCATCTTATTATGGAGTAAACCGGTGTTCATTAACCCGGTTTGACTTTCAATTACAAGTTGTCAGTACACGATCAAGTTATAATCCGGAGACTATCAGCCCGGTCTGGTTTCGACTATAAGTCGCTAGCATTATATATGGTTAATCCGGTGTTTATCACAACCCGGTACGGTTTATCATAAACCGGCACAATATGGAAGGAGTTATCAGTACTCAAAATTTGGGTTATTACCTCTACTACAAAAAGTTTGTAAACCAACGATGTGATTCAATGTCACAGGTATGATATATTTCATATTCGATTATTCTTAAGTGCAGCCTTGGTTATAAACCTGGGTTATATGTTGGGCATTATGACCCGTCCGGCGGTAAACCGCCAGGACACTTTAAACTTGTTGTATGCAGAAACAGGTTGAATAAAGCATGATTATAAATTACCGGCGTTTATTAAACCGGCCTAGCTTTAAGACGATAAATCGCCAGTCTATGATGAGAAATTGTCCGGTGTTTATTAAACCGGCCTGGCTTTGGACTATAAGTCGTCAGTATATATTTGGATTGCGCCATTGGAATCA